>NW_022727758.1:361074-361234 GCF_011630105.1 Anneissia japonica
CCATTTCATTTATAGAGAGCACAGAAAAGAGACCAGCTAATATATTGCAATCGTGATTGGTCAATCTCTTGAAATGAGGTCAAATCATTCAAGCATCACTGGCGTTAGCTCAGTGGCGTTAGCTAATCTGGGGTCTGCAGGTAGCGTTAATAACGCCAAG
>NW_022727758.1:361249-378141 GCF_011630105.1 Anneissia japonica
ACGCCAAGGACGTGGCGTAGTGAGTGGCTTTAACAACGCCACTGCCTAGTTCACACACAAAGGCGTACGCTACGCCAGGCTTAAGCCAGCCTTACGCCGTGTGTGTGAACATAGCCTAAAAGGATCAAAGAAAAAAAAATTTTCATTCATTTTCACCTTTTAATATAAAAACACTTTAATTTATTACCTGAAAATATATGCATCAATGCAAAAGACTAAAGTACAATAAAAGTATTAACTACTAATAATAGGCTAATGTGTCTGTACTAATCAATGTGACTAATTTTTCTAAATTTTTAATTTTTAATTGGAAGCTAATTAAGCAATTAAATTACTGGTAATTAATTGAATTAATTTAATCAACAAATTAATTTTTTAGCTTAGTTTAATAGCTTATGTTATATATTAAAGACAAATAAAAATGTTAAATTCAAACAATTCTAATATCTATGAAAGCAAAACAATCTTCAATCAATGGAACATATCAACTTTTAATAATTAGTTTGTAAAAGTGGATAGTAAATCCAGGGAATGTACAGGGTACAGTAATTAAACCCAAACACTGAGGAAGCTTGATTGAGTTTTCGCAACATTGTCGGTAGGTGAATATGATTTAATAAAAATAGTAACAAGAAAACTGGAAACTGGATCTTAATCATATAAAGTAGAGTACAAGATAAAAGTTATCAATATATCATTAATGTTGCATAGTGCTTGCTTTTTGATCCAAGCATCTTGGGTTAAAATCCTGTAATACTAATTTTTTTCTTCGTCACAATTCTCATAATCGAGAGTTCACTGAACATCAGGTAGTTACAGTATATCCTGTAGTAAGTACTTGCTATTGCATGCGAAAGTAAAAACAAGAAACAGCGCTTTTAAAAACAACAATGAATTACTACTACAGTATACTACTAAACTATTACAAACTAGGAAGCCTATTTATTATTGTGTATAGAAAAAGAACTAGAGAAGTACCAAAAAAAGTAAAACGTATAGATTTCAACAATAAATAATATTTAATAATTGGATTATACTTCTTTGATTATGATCCAAATTATTTTGTCATCTGTGCCCCTCGCCCTGTTTAGTCTTTTTCCTCCTTTTCCAGCCTACGCCTAGAATGCCTTTTAGCCTTGTACATGGCAATTTCTAAAGAAAAATCCCAAAACACCACAGATAACCCACAAAAATCTTTAGACTTATTTCTAGAGGGGTATTTCGGGTGGTAAATTGGGCAGTAAACCGGGAGACAATTCGATTACTATTTTCCAAAGCGTGCACTGACATATTGCACAGGACAAACGGCTGAATTGTCTCATCCCGAAGATGGTGCGCTACTGAAACTTGCAATTCAACGCCCACCAGCTAATGCACGAGGAAACAGTGTATGCAATTGAACCAGGGACCTTCACGGTTCATTGCACACACATTGGCTTGGTTAACACCAGTCTGGCAGGCTGGGCTGAGTTACTCTCCTCTGGTCATTTAAATACCCTTTTAATTTGTTGGTCACTGTATACATGATCAATGACATGCATAATTAAGTTAAATTCCTCCGCACCAGAATAATTCTAACCTAAATCATTAAGTCTTTCCACCCATTTTTACTTCTGGGTAAAGAGAACTAAATAATAAGTATTTTGCCCAAAGACATATCAATGCAACTTGAACTCACAAATTTTCAATTCGAAAAAAGCTTTATTAAAGGCTTTAGAGAATAACAAAACATTGTACATACGATAAACCAAATTTATGAATAACCACTAAAATTGTTATGGAACCAAATCTGGTTAAAAAAGATACAAAATAATGTGATATGATAAAATACAATATATAATTTTTAAAAAAGTGAGAATATTTATATTAAGTGCAGACCATCTATGGCACCCTAAACAAAGGTCGGGGACAAGATAGCGTACAGGAAAATGACACTGGCAGGACACTGTCATCGTCATCCAGAACTTCCGGTCAGCCAGCTTATTCTATGGGAACCAACACATGATAGGAGGAGCAGAGGCAGACAAAAATTAACTAACATGAATTTACTTTAAAAAGATTCTGGTTTAGAGGAGACAGATGAGCTAGCAGCCAGTAATGGGAACTGTGATGAATGGAGAATCCATGCAAGGGCTTGGCTGTGGCCGACCTAGTAAGTAATAATAAGTTCTATAAGAGTTGAATATTCTCCCTATAGACAGAAATTACCAAGTCTGATTGATTGATTGAAGTTCCTAAACTGTCACCCACTGCTCTAATGTAATGGTTTTAATATTCTGTGACTGGATACAATACAATAATAATTATAAAGCTCTTTAGCAAACATATTTTACTACTTATGTATTCTATAACTAACACTACTGGCCAATGGGGTCATAGGCCTTTCTTAATATGACAAAATTCAGTTTTTCTTAAAATCATAGCTAAGGCACTATATACTAATTTCAAAAAAGACGCATTGGACTTGCGCATTAAAGTTGCATGTCATTTGTGTCGCTATTGGTTTATCTACCTACAATTCATAGGAGCCAAAGTATTATACGGTAAATATGAGGCTCGCCATTCCAAAGCCAGCGTACTGTTGCTAATTGTTAAACTGATTAAATGGCATAAGAATGTGCCAGTCTTGTATACTTTATTGCAGTACAGAAGCAGTAATACTTTTACTCATAACGTAATAGTAAATTGATTCTCGTAAATGACCCATCATTTTAAATCTTATAATGTGGAGAATATGAAGATATTAAAAAGTCAATTTATATGTTTTTTTTTCACTGCTGCTGATTTTGGCATGAGAAGCCCCATATATAGAAATTGCATCAAATATGTTAAATTAATACATCATACTATGAAAGCTGATAGCATAAATTTTGAACATATAATTTATTTTATTATGATAAGAATGCTAGAATTTCACTAAGCAAGTACGCTTACAGCATGTCTGTGATGATATTCTCAAATTACCTAACATTACGTTGCGTATTGACATAATATATTATTTAATTTTAAGTTAAAATCTTAGCATTCACACTGTTGCAAATATATTATTTTATATTCATTAGAAACAGCACTAATGGTCCATTTTCAAGCTGGAACACAAATGTAGGTGCCTATGGGGCAAACTGTCAAACTATGGCAATTTAATTCAATTCATTAATTTATTGTCACGTATACCTTAACCATTAGTGACATATCAGTACTCTGAAACGCTTCTCGGCTCATCTTCCAACATGTATATAATGAAAACACACAAATCAAAGAAACTGAGACCTATTCAAAACCTTTCATTGGCAATCCTAACAAGAGAAGATGAAAATAAAAAGAAATTTCTTGAACGTGCTGTTTGTAAGAAGGTTGTGATACCTTGATGGAATTTTGCAGAAACTGTTAGTGCTTACTATTTTAATATTGTAGTCAATAACATTATTTAACCTCCAACAAAAACAAGGCCTAGGCCTGGTTCAAACAAGTTCAACATGACACGACACTGCGGATAGCATAGACAAAAACCTGAAATTTATACATACATCGTAAACGTAATATAACTTCCATCAAGTATATGGTCAATAAAATATTCATATACAGTGTAAATTTATACTCGGCTTCTCATTCAAAGAGACTTAGCAATGAATTATCAATTGCCAAACCATCTGTGTCTACGGTTATGTTAAGGAGTATTCGCTGAGTACAATAATCCTGTACAAACATGACAAAACAAAGCCAAGTTTACCGAGATGTCAAGTTGGCAGGTGTAAAAAGAAGTAGTAATAACTTAACCTTAAGGGGTCTGGGGGAATTTTTTTTATAGATTTATGGAAATGTGTTCTGCGCCACCTTGAGTGCTATGGTCTTTACAACGAAATTTTACACTAAAATTTCTTTCCTTTTTTGGAGGAAACATTGGGCTAAAGCCCCCCCCCCCACTGAACAAGTCAAGCTTCCCATCGGACACAGTTTGTCGGGCAGTCGGACTAAAAAATATATAAAAATAGGCCCATGCCAAGCCAACACATGACAATCACGATCAGAGAGTTTCATTTCTGGCCATCCAGAGGTTCCTTATTCTTAAAAAACCTCTTTTGTTGTTTATACAAGATTTTCTAAAAATATTTATATAGAAATATTTAGAGAGAAAATAATTCTAGAATTCATTATTTATCATTGATGATGAGCTAACATAATAAGGTGTAAACAAATTTTCGACTTAGTGTTAAGAGAAGAGGCTGACTAGCATAGAAATTTAACATTGCAATCCTGGTTTGGGATCACACAGTCACAGTAGAAATTTTCCATGATATGTGGCAAAGAAGACAGGCCAAACCAGCCACTCATTCAAATCCTGTTTCAGAGATAATGAACAAAACATCCTGGGATGTCAACATTTTTTAAATCTATTTTTATATTTCACTAACCTTTATATATCTATATATCATGCCATGCTGTTATTTTTCCCATTTTCAATGTTAAAACAACAATTTTTAACGATTTGGTAATGGTTTCTGCCTCAAAAATGCCCAAAATCTTTAAAGGCTGATTTCTCAAATATTATTCCTCAAACAGCTGAATGATTAAACTCCTGCAACTTCATAAAGAAATGTCGGATTTAAATGATTCTCTCACCATTTTATAGCTCTCATTTTACAGTTAAGACTGTATTAATAACAAAAAAATTTATTTTCAATTGCTATGAGTGACTGGTTTTGCTTTTCTTTGCCACATATATACTGTACAGTTCATTATAATGACTAAGCTACTGTGTACTTAGTAAAGCCTTGCTGTATAGCATATATGATTATGATTAGATGTCTGTAGATTTCTGAAACATGTTACTGTCAATGTCTGAATTTAATATCATTATACAAAATCAAGTTTAACATGTCTGGTTATGCCTATCGTTATGTCACACAAGCAGTGCTTACTTGTGCAGTACTTGTAAACCTTGTATAATTTCAATCAAAAGCATTATGTGAGGTTTTTTTTCTTTCACGATGTGATATTCAAACTACTGTATGCGTAACATATGTTAAATAAAAGATATCACTACAAATGGTTGGTTCTATTGTACATAGCATGGTCACCAAGACCACATGTTCAGTTGAGGAGGGGGAAGGGGACAATCTTGATGGTGTTATCTAGGGTTAATAAGAGCGAAAAAAAAAAGACCACTATTATAGACAGTGCCAGATAACATAACACAGGTATAACAGGGTGCTGAAAAATCTTAAAATTAAATTCCATTATTTACTAGATCAGCATTCTGCAAATTTTACTTTACAGCCTACTTAAGATTCTAGGCACCAAGCCTCAGTCCAGTCGTGCCAGGAACCGTAACACACAAAAACCTGGCAAGAAGTTCCGACTGTGAAAATTACCTTCATGTTCTTATGATATACACTAACTTGACATCATTATCTGTGCTTTTAGCGACAAAATTTTGTATTAAACTGCGTATTCGCTTTTTTAATGAAGCACATGGATATTTTGCCCTAAGCAACTTTGCGGCCCTCCAAAAATGTTTTGCAGTCAAAATTAGGCTGCAGCCCCATAGGTTTACTGACTGTCGTTTTTTATAACATTCACGTTTAATGACGCTTTTAAGATATTACCGTATAGGTTATAGTTTTAAATAAGCAGAGACAATGTTAAGAAGATTATCATAAATTTAAAAATTATATGAGAAGCTAAAAATTATCTTCAACAATAAAGCATACTGAAATTTACGTCCTTTTGAGGGTAATGTTTTTGTTAAATAGAATACAGGTTTAATCATGGAGGAAATGAATAGGTACGCTATATTAATTAAATTATTTATTTATTTATTTATATAAGCTAAGTTATAAAGAAGATTTTGTAAGTATTAAATTAATTTAAATCCTGCCATTATTGGGGTAGCATTTTTAGTAAATGGTATAACATAATTTTCAACAAGCAGAATATATGTATGCATATGTTAATAATGTAAATCATAGGAAAGCTTGAGTTAAGTAGCGGTCATTAATGTTGGAACACAAACATAACCCTTTTGAGGGTAATGTTTTTGTTACATAGAATACAGGTTTAATCAAGAGGATCAAATGATTAGGTACGCTATATTAATTAAATTATTTATTTATATAAGCTAAGTTATAAAGAAGATTTTGTAAGTATTAAATTAATTTAAATCCTGCCATTATTGGTGTAGCATTTTTAGTAAATGGTATAACATAATTTTCAACAAGCAGAATATATGTATGCATATGTTAATAATGTAAATCATAGGAAAGCTTGTGTTAAGTAGCGGTCATTAATGTTGGAACACAAATGAGCCCCATCAGCTTCCTTCCGGGGCAACATTAAATACTGATGACGTACAACTACATATGCCCTTTATGTTCGCTGTCCATAAAAGGTCATTTGCACGAATTGAGCGCAATGCTTTAGGTCGCAGAACGCATGATAATGACTCAACTCTGGCATTTAATAAAAGCTAATGCTAGCCATAAACAGCTTAGTTATACTTAGACTCCCACGAGGTTTCCACCTATCACCTTATGATTCGGCAATAAACTGTAGCACATAGTAATCTGCCCCGTGCATTTGCGATTTATTATGCGCATTCATAACTGGACACAAAGGAAAAAAAAACTTGGGAGTATATTATCTTTATATATTTTTAACTGGTGATTATTCGTACATATTTTTAAATATGGCAAAAGTGGTCCATTAATTTCAACAGATGCTGTCTGGAGAACTTTTTTGACAATCTATGGAAGACACTTTACAAATTTATACATTATTCCTCACATCAAAAAATTTAATTAATTTTAAAATCAAATCAAATGTATGCCAAACTTTATCATGTACAGTAAAATGCCATATGCAATATATAATGCACTCTAAAAGGCACATTGATAAACCTCACAATAAGAACATGTGTTTATTTTCCTACATATTAATTACAAATAATTTTATGTAAATTTGTTAAAAAATCCTTGTAAAATTTTAATTACAATAGAGGATCGTGACTCATAAAAATATAATAATTATGTTTATGCTGGATGATGATGGTCTTTGTTGTCTTCATTAAATATCATATATAACAATGATGGTTTATCTATGAAGGTGATAAGTGGAGACCCTGAATGTCCTGGTCCCTCATCTGTGTCTTCCCAAAGTGAGTTGGAATATGAGAATTGAAAGAGGAAACAATTACAATTTTGAGGTCATTGAACCACTGAATTGTCACAAACCCAGAGAGTTCAAATTATGTTGATTGTGATGGGAAGGATGAATGATGAAATAAGCAAGGCGTCATTAGTGATTTATTTATTTAAATATTTATTTCAACTTTCTATATTCTGGATCGCATGCAAAATAAAAGAGACGGTTTTCTCTGTCGTTCAGATTAAATCCCAAAATAGATAAAGCAATACAAAGCAAATATGATAAATGTTATATTGCATGTAATGATATTCATGAGAGTCATGACTATGATGATGATGATTATGAGTATGATTATGACGATAATGTTGGAAGATGGAGATGAAGATGGTAGTGATGAAGGTGATAATGATAACTGATGAGGAAGATGATCATAATGATTGATAATGTTGATAATGACTGATGATAATTATGATGACAATGATGAAGATCATTGATAAATATGGTCATTATATGATTATGATTATGATGATGTTCATGCTGATTATTATGACGAGGATGATGAGGACATGTTTAATGATGACGGATGGATGAATGAATGATGGTTGACGATAAGAATGTGATCATAATCATCTTCCTTATTATCACCATCACATATCAATCACATTTTTTAAATTCTAAAGCTCATGATTACATACAGCATCACACATCAAGTTGAATACATGTTTGGCGAAAGTAACTTCAAACGAATTTGCCCGACAGTATGAATGCCAAGTGAAAGCTTAATGTCATAGTCTATAATTAGACATTTTTTAAAAATCTTACGACTTATTTAAGGAAAACTTTGTAGGTAGAGATAATAACAGAATTCATGACTCACTGAACGTTTGCTGTCTATAACATATACTTTCCTAAAACTGAATTTCGATTAAAGAAAAACTATATCTATATACAGTGATCACATACAATGTATGAATACAATGACATTTGGCAGCCATTGACATTTAAGTTGGCCTATGACCAATGAATTTAAATATAGATATTTAATATGAACATCTTGTTTTAACATTAGCCACCTGAGTATTACCTACACCATAAACATTTGTGGACAAATAAAAATTGGACATTTTGGGCATTTTAATAATGACCGACATTTTGTATAAGAAAATCACTAACTGAAAGGCCTGATATGGAGTACAAGTCTTGGTAAAATAGAACAGATAAAGAAAAAAATTACAGTGATTTCTAAAAATGTATCAAACTTAATTAAATATCCTAGAAATAAAAAAAACAATTGAACAAATATTTTCATTCAATGTATATCCATTATTTTTCACTTGATATTATTCTTTAGTTATATTAATGTAACTGAATTTGTAGAAATAAATAACTCCATACCAAAATGTTTTCCAAAATATTACCTATGAATGAGAATAACTGGTTTAACTTTGATTTATCTAGGAAATAGATTAATTTTTCAAAAACAGTAAAAGTAAAATTATATATGACAGATCCAAACCAAGGTATCCCTAGAGCCTCATAAGACAGAAACCAAGCAGAGTAAGTGTGTTAGTACATGCCCTGAGAGATATGATAAAAAGCATTTAACATGGATTTTCAGTATTGAAAATATAGCTATATATATATATACTGTCTCTTATACACATCTAGATGTGTATAAGAGACAGGATCAAAATTGGCTTCATAAAAATTAAACAAAACAAAGTTTTACATCAACTTAAACATAATTCCAATTAAATTTAATGGATTTTTTTTGTGTCACTAGCTCGATTAAATTTGGTATCTATGGTTTTGACATTATAAAAATATATAAGAATATTTTATTACATAATACATTATCAAATAATATACATGACACACACACAAATAAAAACAATTATTAAATTTAATTTTTTTTTTGTTATTTTGGTTTTTTATTTCATTTAAGTTCCATTCAAAAGAAAAGTACAAAGGTTTTTTAATTATCATTATATTACTAACTATATATATACCTGGTTGCAAAAGAAAGAAATCAGTTTATTGATGAGGGAATTATTCTAAGAATTTATTATGATTTTTTTTTTTTTTTACATCTGTCCCCTAGATGTACCTTTGATCTATCAGCTTCATTTAATCGTGGACACAATTAGGCTTTGCTAATTCATGTATCATTAACGAAATAAGAATGAGTATGAATGATGGGTGCTATTATCATTATAACTAAACACTGGAAAAAGAAATGCCATCATCAGTATGGCACAGCCCTTCAGTAATCTATTATGAAATTTATTAGGCAGAACGCAATCTGAATAGATGGAATGAATTACGCATTTCTGGGTCATAAGAGTTCAGGACCTGGTCATGTTGCTTGGTTATTTATGTATGAAGAAAGGAACGTTTTCTGTACAGAATTGATTAATTTATTTTTAAATATAAAATGGCTTGAACATTTCTTTGTCACACAAAATGAGGGACGATAATTAAAAGGCTCAAAATCTATTCTCCCTCTAATAATACACCCCTCCAATAAAAAACTACCTCAAATTAAAAACCAGTCTTATGTGGTCCCAAATTAACAAATGTCTTATCTTTATCATTCTAATTAGAGACCTGGCCCGGGATTTATCAATCTCAGCTTAGCAAATGTCTTAAGTCAAAAAAGTTAAGATGTCCCTAATAAATATCTTAAACTGATTTATTACCCAATCTTAGCATATTCTTGGCTTAAAAATCGTCCTTAGATGGTGCCAACGTACAATCGACTTTATAATTTTAAGCAATTTTTAAGCTAAGCAATATGGATAAATTTGACTTAAGCAAAAATATGGACTTAAGACGAATTTATGCTAATTTCTAGTTTGATAATCTACTAGAGTCCATGGAAATCCCAGTCCTACAAAAAACTATTGTATGCCCATATATAGTCATGATGAGCCTATATATGGGCAGGATTTGATGTCATCATGACCATATTTGGGCATGTCACATGTTTTTATCTAATAAAATTTGATAGTCTGGGCATGTCATAGACATGTGGTATACCATCATGCAAAGTTTAAAATGGATTCAGACAATATTTTACTATGATCAACACTGCTCAAATGGGATTAGCAGTGTATTCTGAAACATTAACACAATGTACACGATGGCTACTTCAGTATTATCAACACAGCCTAGGCGGATTTACATGATGGAATCAGACTAAAACAGAACATATCCATCCAGTCTAAGAAAGGTAAAGAAATTTCCTATGCCTTCAATTTATCAAAGGTCTGGAGTAGAAAAGTGTGATGCCTAGAAGCACTGAATCAAAGATTTGAAGCTAAATGTCCAAACAATTATCATTTTCATATGTCAATGTGTGTAACGGGTTCACGCCGTTGTCCTATATTCCAATGATTTGTTTATGATACTTCAGATAAATTAACGTCAATATTTCAACTTCAACCGATTAAATCTTGGCGGCCATGACTCAAAATAACATACGATAAGATTTAGAACATAATACCGCATATGCAAATTATTCCACGATAAATTTTCCAATCTTTTTTCTGGCACAATTTGACCAAGATGTATATCAACCATATATATTACAACAGAAGTTTATACTTGTTCACAAAATAATTATTTACATATGTTGTACTTAAAAACTGGAAGAATAAAGTCTTATCAAAACTATCAAATTTTATTTGAAAAAAAGCATGTGACAAGCCAAAAATGGTCATGATGACATCACATCATGACCATATATGGGCACATCATGACTATATATAGGCGTACAACAGTTTTTCTTCAAAGAAATTTGATATTCTGGACGGGACTTAAAATTAAATAAAGTTGAATTTTTTTTTTTTTTTAATTCACAACTGTAAATTACAGAGCGAGAATAATTCCCATCATTAAGTTAAGACAGATGCATAATTAATGCTCCTAGATTCTTTTCTTACACCATTCAAATGACAGGTAATAAATTCATGGGTTAATTACAGTAAAAAGTCAGTAAATCAGAAAAACCATAATTCTTCATATCTGTCTCATTGTAAGTTTGCAAATACAGGTGTCCCTCCAAATAAAGACCACTTTTTTGGGAGTTGGGTTTCCATGATCTTTAGCAACTTCGGTCTCTCATTAGAATAATAAATTAAAAGAAAATTGTTAATTTTGGGAGCACAGAACAGTTGGAGTTGGTCCTTAATTGGAGGGGTCTTTAATTACAGTAGAGGGAGACCTGTGATTTGATGTATTTAAATGAGCAAATAAATGTTTCATTGAATTTTTGAAGGAATTGCTCTTAATATTTTATGTTAAAGTAAATGAACGCATATAGTTCTAGTGCCTTAATTATTCATACAATTAAATTGCTAATACATATTTTCAATTACTGAAAACAATCTCAACTGTTGACCAAAGTCTCATCGTTATTATTATGTGTTTTAGATTTAAAATGATAACAAACATGTGTGAACCGTGAAGCTAAATTCTCTTTGAATCTGAGATATATTTTCATTTAATCAACAGAGTGGGCCCACACTTTTTTACTCACCGAAGTAACACCTCCCCATTCACCCGTAGGATTAAAGCGTGGGAACCATCAGAACAAAAATGGTTTTTCAAATTCAACATACTCTTCAATTCATTCCTAATATAGCTTGGGGATAAACTACTTCCTCCAGAAGTGTATCAGTTATTTAAGTGTTAGCAACACGTTGCCTCATTAATATTACTTTAAATAGGAAAATTGGATATATAGCTCTCCCACATATTCACTTTTCTTCCTGGTATGCAGACCATAAATCAGTTAAAACATTACAATTTTATTTATCATGTCAATTAATTTTTGTTCTGTATAAATAATGCATTCCTTGAAAAAAAAAACCCAAACAATAGAAACAATATCCAGATATTATTATTATTTATTGACACTAACAAAATTTGCAAAATAATTAACATTTTCTCTACTTAATTAAGCTGAGAGGAATATTGGGTAGTATATTTAGGGTTCACGAGCTGCACTTTGCCGACTTGTGTACTACAGTAGATGATGCATTTTTGTTTTATTAAAATTAACTGTGTATGGATTGACAGCCTTTCATTCCCATAGGCCAACATTACAGGCAAGTTATGAACAGTAATTTGCAAATTAGCGAATCTTTGAGACAAATATTAAAAACAAAATCATCTTTCAAAATGTTTACACAAAATGATTTTAAGGTACTAGTATTTAAATTCATCCGAAAACTTATATTGATAATTACCAAATTAAATGAATGCTCATCTACGCATCATTCAATTGTATGACCTCTGAACTATTCAAATGAGCAATTCACCTATATTACCAATAACCCAATGAAATAACCAGACAAATAACTGGCGCATCAGACGTTATATCATGTGGATTGAATAATAAGTTTGATTAAATGTACCAAAACGATGGTGATGGTCTTCTTAAGTTAAAGGTAAATCTAAATACTGCTTGAGGTGTTTCAACTAATCAGAGGATGGGAAGCTCAGGATATTTGAATTTTACATGGATAACACAAGCTTATCAAATTAATGTGCTTACGCTACTTTAAACGCAAACCAATCATTCATAGTTCCCTCTTGTAAACAAGGTTTTACCTCACAGTTCGACATTACATCAAGCAGTCGTCGTAATCTCGATGTTTAGAGTCTGGATAAATCTTTATCTTTCTTTTGCAAAGTTACTTTATCATGCAAGTGATGATAGAAAAACAAAGTAATAGGCTTGATTTACTCCACTTGGAACGCAGCGAAAAGTAAACTTGCTAACAAATTTATCACTGGATTCTGACATCGTAATCAAATTCATGTTTGCACTAACAACATCTTACTGAGAGATGAGTAGCGTTTATTTTGGATGATGCGTTCAATGTTCAGACATACAAAGAAAACATCTATCGGGTAGTTGATAGTGCGGAGGAAGGGGGCATACAGTAAACAAATTTATTCTCATATTACGTCATTATATTTTCTCTAATAAATTATAATTTATATTGCTAAAAAAAATTTATTATCCTAGTTTATTTAATTTAGTTAATTTATTTTACAACATTGTTTGTTCAGTGCATAGAAACAAGCATTGATCCTGTCTCTTATACACATCTAGCACAGAACAGTTGGATGTGGTCCTTAATTATTATTTTTATTTTTATTATTATTTATTATTTATTATTTATTATTATTATTATTATTATTAATTAATTATTTATTATTTATTATTATTTATTATTTATTATTTATTATTTATTATTATTATAGCATAAAAACATACAGTTGTAGCACAAATCTAACCATTTTTTCCTTCAATTAACTTTAATGTGTTAATAATTAGTAACAAGTCTACTTACCTTTAATTAATATTGGAACCATTTTCTACAATTTAATTTTCATTATATGTTTTCTGGTTATAGCGTTTTTGTACACTTTTTAACGACCACATTGGCCTTGTAGAAGAATTATTTGCTGATACAAGCTAATTAGCATGAAAAAAATTAAGAAAAAAACATGTTTGTGGTTAGCAGTCAACACACTTTTCACTGAATGGATATCAGAGACCCATTTGTTTGTGAACATTTATAGTTGACCATATGCTTAGCTTTTCAAATCCTGACATCTCATCAAATCTATATATGCAAACCGCAGATGATCTTTCTTACGCATAGTAAATTCTCGTTACGCATAGTAGGTTTTCTATGCATAGTTAACCCTTTCTAAAATGTACAGTATCGTAGACTAATTACAATTTCTCTGTATCAGACACTGTTAACATAGAGCTTTGTTTATATTACTATGCTTGCATATTAACTCATCGATGGAACCACAAAAACTATTCTAGATACAAAAAAATATATAAGAATTAATTAATGAGAAGAAATTGTAATGGGGTGAGAAAATCATATTTATATTATAATTCTATGGAATATTGATACATCTACAAAAAAAATGTTACATCTATCAGAAGTGTTTGAATAAAGAGTTAATAGGTACATTTCAATGAAAAGAAGTAAAAGTTCATATTGATAAACACACCTAAACAAACCAAACTAAAGAGTATTTAATATAATAAATTTACAGTGTCTACTGCAGTAACTGCAGTATATATGAAAATAACAAGATTAAAATGAATAAAAGAAAAGAGGAAAAAGAAGAATATATCATATCATATATTTTGCCTTCAATTCAACATACAACAAACAAACAACAGAAAATGGAAAACAGAAAAGTGAAAAAGCTAGCCAACACCAGATGGGATTTCTCAAAAGGAAGGAAAATGGGGTCATATGTACACAATTATCAAAAAAAAAAAGAAGATATATTTACAAGGCATTAGAGATGGAAGAACAGGGAAGTTTAAAACATAATAGGGGGCAAGTTGAATGATGTAATTGTTAGCTACACTATCAATTACTGTGGTTACTAGAGCCTTTGCACAACGACCCTTAGGCACTGCTGGCAGGATCTCAGTTTTGTTTATGGATGCACATTATGTAGGTAAAAATATGATTTATGAGGTCAGGCTGACTAGGATTTTTAGCAAGTTTACAGTCAAAGATTACTACTGGCCTTGAACTATTTATAAATGATCAAAATATGAATCTTCCACCACCCACCACAAGCAACAACAACAGCACAGCAGACTCATTCCAGTCACCTTTTCAATTGATTGATTCTTCACTCATCTCTGGGTTGCTTACAATTCCTCATCAACGTACAAATTCATGCAACAACTGTAGCAACTTTTATCATCTATAAAGTCATTTGTCACTGTCATTTTTATGACAATAGATTGCTTGTGACACTGAAGCATAATCCAAATTCTTTCCATTTCCCTTAATAGTCAAATGTATATTTTTAAATTATACAATGTACAAAAAAAAAAATTGACTTTTGCGTCACCTTTACAATGAAAAGAAAATGAATGTAACTGCAATCAAGTAACATGAATATTAACCATTAAAAAAAAAAAATTCATCTGCAGATAATCTTTAGACAAGGTGTTGTGAAATGAACACATTTCCCTTTAAATTGTGGGTGGAAATTATATAATTTATAGGAACACAACTTATATTGAAGTAACACTTTTCTCTGAATTGAATTCCAAAGTACGTAAGTAGAGAATTACTTTCTTCAATTTTTAGAGTGAGAAGTATAAATATAATAAATCAATAACATGCAAAACTGTATAGAGTACCGCAGTCGTGTCAGCACCAGGTGGCGCTCTCTGGAAGTTGGTTACTGTTCATTACACCTAAATGACTTCATCTTAATGGTTTAGAATATGCTTTCTGGAATAGGCATTTTAAAACCTAATAATTTACCATCAACATGTACTAAAAACACAAAAAGCTCGCATTATATTAGTTATCGAACACACATTTAATCATCAATTAACATTTACAAAGAAATATTAAGATACAACTTCTTAATAATTACGTTAGAAATTGGGATCAATGGTTTATCATTGGAGAAAATGGCGTCGGTTGAACACATTTTGTGTAACTGATAGCAACAGAGTAGTATCATGCCTTATGCCTTTACACACAAAATGTTAGCAGACAACATAACAATAAAAAAGTAATAAAAAATGTAATAAAAGTAGACACATACTCTGAAATCTTATTTTTGTGTGCCCAATATATAAATATTTTTTCATTGATGCTTAAATTGTGAGAATAGAAGGCATGTTGGCATATTTTTTGACATCATTTCCAAGCTCTTTCTTTGTGGCTAGATGGCCTAGTCAGCAACAGCGTTTAATCACAGTCTACAAGGTACAACAAGCTCAACTTTTTTTCAAATTCAAATCATATTTATATTAGGCGATACTTTTTTTCTACCTTGTTTCGTGAACTTGTTTTTTTATTAAACAAAGAGTTTTGGTTTCGACAAGATCATCCAGATGGAGAAGAAAATGAAATACGCAATTAATTGGTGAATGTAAACAGCGAAGTAACTGGATTATTCTAATACTTTAAATTTATCTAATTTCTGGAGATTTCAAGGCAGCAATGGGCATAATAAAATTAAAGAAACACTTTCATATTATTCTGAAATTTCCATATTTTCATGGCACTGGGTGAGCTAACTGGCCAAAAACAAACAACAAAGAGTTTTGGTTTCGACAAAATCATCCAGATGGAGAAGAAAATGAAATACACAATTAATTGGTGAATGTAAACAGCGAAGTAACTGGATTATTCTAATACTTTAAATTTATCTAATTTCTGGAGATTTCAAGGCAGCAATGGGCATAATAAAATTAAAGAAACACTTTCATATTATTCTGAAATTTCCATATTTTCATGGCACTGGGTGAGCTAACTGGCCAAAAATATGATTTTACTTATATTCAAAATCATCATTATTGGGCGGGTAGCAGGTTCACTGAACAATGTATAAAAAAAAGTCTCACCTAATTGCACAAACACACAAACACAAATTATACTTTAAACCAAGATATACCTTAATGTTTCAGAAAACAAATACGCAAAAATAGGATACATAAAATATCTATAAATATCTAGAAGTGTATTTCTAATAAAACAAAAATACAGTAACTCCAAAAAGAGACAGAGACATTTTGAGATTCAACTATTCGATCTATTTGATCATTTTCAAGAATTCAACAATAGTATAGATTATTATTGTACAATTAATAATTATACAATTAACTTATTGTTTATTCACAATAATAAGTGATATACTTAATTTAAGACACACCTCATATCACT
>NW_022727758.1:378878-391799 GCF_011630105.1 Anneissia japonica
ATATATAAATATTTTTTCATTGATTCTTAAATTGTGAGAATAGAAGGCATGTTGGCATATTTTTTGACATCATTTCCAAGCTCTTTCTTTGTAGCTAGATGGCTTGGTCAGCAACAGCGTTTAATCACAGTCTACAAGGTACAACAAGCTCAACTTTTTTTCAAATTCAAATCATATTTATATAAGGCGATACCTTTTTTCTACCTTGTTTCGTGAACTTGTTTTTTTTATTAAACAAAGAGTTTTGGTTTCGACAAAATCATCCAGATGGAGAAGAAAATGAAATACGCAATTAATTGGCGAATGTAAACAGCGAACTGGATTATTCTAATACTTTAAATTTATCTAATTTCTGGAGATTTCAAGGCAGCAATGGGCATAATAAAATTAAAGAAACACTTTCATATTATTCTGAAATTTCCATATTTTCATGGTACCTGGTGCGCTAACTGGCCAAAAATATGATTTTACTTTTATTCAAAATCATCATTATTGGGCGGGCAGCAGGTTGACTAAACAATGTATAAAAAAAGTCTCACCTTATCACACACACAAAAATTACAATTTAAACCAAGATATACCTTAATGTTTCAGAAAACAAATACGCAAAAATAGGATACATAAAATATCTATAAATATCTAGAAGTGTATTTCTAATAAAACAAAAATACAGTAACTCCGAAAAGAGACAGAGACATTTTGAGATTCAACTATTCGATCTATTTGATCATTTTCAAGAATTCAACAATAGTATAGATTATTATTGTACAATTAATAATTATACAATTAACTTATTGTTTATTCACAATAATAAGTGATATACTTAATTTAAGACACACCTCATTATTAATTACCTCGTTTAATCTGATTGGTCATTTTTATTTGCTTTCTGTTATACTTCTGTAAATATTGTAAACATATATGGATGGGTGAGATTTTCTCATCAGTATTCTTGAAAATGATCAAATAGATCGAAACGTTTAATCTCAAAATGTCTCTGTCTCTTTTCGGAGTTACTGTCTTTTTGTTTTATTTAAGACTAATTAGTGGATCCTCTGATTTTTGTATTTCTAATATATTAAAATTATACTTTTCCTTTTTCTCTTTTCTAAAAATGTGTTCTTTTTCTTATTCCATCCAATCTCTACTGCTTTGTTGTTCTCTTCTCTTTCCTCTTTTTTTTTTTGTGAATCTCAACAGACTGCAAATTTACTCATGATAAACAACCTCTTGCTTTCCAGATAATTCAATGGTTGCGGCATAATACATGCCCTCCAGGAGGGAGACGTACGCTAATCGCCCCTTCATGTTTCACAAGATACTTTATCATAATATTATTACTGATTTTCAGACATATCTTGTACATTATGATGTGATTATTTATGAGAATTAAATTTAATGGGAAAATATTTATCACTTTGAAAGTTGAATCAATACATGTCAGTGTTTATATTTCTCTGAATTCATTCAATAATTATTAAACATTAACACATCAAAGGTTATAAGGTGTTTTATTGTAATTAGATTTTTTTTTAAGTTGAGAAGATTAAATAGATTAAATTATTAAAATGATTATGTTTGATTACATATATACATAATTCATAGATTTTATTGTCATGAAATATTTGTTCAAGACAAATGTACAGATATTATCATTTGTTTGTTTTCACCTCATAAATCCTTATTGTTACTGTGTAAAAAATATCAGTTAATCTGCGGAGAAATTTAAAAAAATTGTTTTCACAAATTTGAAGTTTTACTACTATTAAGATTAAATAGATTAAATTATTGATTTTATTATGTTTGATTACATATACATAATTCATATATTGTCATAATATATTTGTTCAAGACAATGTTTGTTTTCTGAATCCCCTCATAAATTTTTATTATTACTGTGTAAAATATCAGTTAATCTTCGAAGAAATCTTTAAAAAAATGTTTTCAAGAATTTGGAGTTTTCTAGCTAGGCCTACTCTTTAATAAGAAATGATCAAAATATGATTCTTCCACTACCAAACAAATTAATGGATCTATATATACAACCGTTACATCTATACAAATACATAAATCATTTATCTATTAATTTGAAGCTTAAAGCTTAAATATACTTAGTAATAAGTACTTCAAATATTGAACCTTGAAGCTTTTAGCTCATCATAACATTTATATCTTAAATACTACAATAACAGGTAGCCTATTGTATGGTTTTTATTTTTTTTTCAGATCAATTCAATCCTCCGAAAAAAACCTTCGCTACTTAAGATTTAGATATTTGATCTCTCCAGAGCTATCGCATATTATTGTATATTTCCTTATTCCTATACTTAAATATTGTCTTTCTCTGTGTACTTCAATATTGCATTATTATCATTTGAATTGTATTTAATAGTCAAATTATTATAATATAAAATATGATATTTTAACCCTACGGTTGTTATTTACAAACCAAAAATAAATGGGGTGAGTGATGGTTGGTAATGAACCCGTAGAATTAGGCCTAGTATAAGCTTTAAAAAAAAAAAAAAACCTTATTCCCAACGAAACAGCTCTAATTTCTAAATGTCACGGTTACAACACAACAATTGTTTTTTGGGGCTAATTGTCTGTTATTATACATCATTAGAACTGACAATTCTGTCTTGATGATTAAATCTTTCTGAAGTACTTGAACATTATTGCCATTATTGATTACTGTAACTACAGAGGTGACAACCCCAGAATAGTATTGTACTGTATGTATTTTTTCATTCCTCAAAAGTATCCGTCTACAATGCACTGAATAATGTAAACAAAGCACTTTATACAGCTGCAAAAGTGCCCGTTATTTTTATTGTTGATACCAAAGAGATTGCATACTGTACTTTTAAACTTAAGTTAATTATGACATAATTTTACCGTCCACATGATTTTCCCATGACAAGCTAATTAATCAAATCGACCATCAGTTTTTGGAG
The DNA here is from genome assembly GCF_011630105.1 of Anneissia japonica. Lineage (NCBI taxonomy): Eukaryota > Metazoa > Echinodermata > Crinoidea > Comatulida > Comatulidae > Anneissia > Anneissia japonica. The sequence goes on from NW_022727758.1 coordinate 381,836, forward strand.
GTCTTGTGCTCAAACAAACCTGTTACTACTATGACACTGCAACGAATACTTCGTTGGCAGGCCAGACCAAACGCAAACATCAAGCCTAACCAACCATGAAAGAAACGCAAGCCATTGGATCCAGGCTAGGCCGAGAAAGGCCTAGGCTAAGCGAGATAATAAGTTATTTCAGGTGATGTAGGTAAAATAAAAGCCTTAAGAGCCGATAATTCCTTGAAAAATTGCCTTTAGCCCTGTGGGCTTCAGGCATTTTTTAAATTGCCTAATTGCCTAAATTTCACCAGTACCCTCAATACTTAACAATAATTGTTTAAGTGTACAGTATCCAGATACTATTAACATTTTTATTATCATTTTCCTAAAAATATATTACAATACAGTTACTTAATAGTAAAAAAAATAACCAATTTCCGGTATACAAATAATAGGACAGTTATTTCTATTGTTGTTTATGATAATACTACAAAAAGGAAATGTGTTATATATATCCCATAGTATACAGGAATAACACTTTTACTAAGTGTATAATACAGTAATTTTTATTACCCTTTCACTATAAATATACTACAGGTACTACAGCAGTAAATAATACAAAAATTTACAAAATGTTACTACTGTACTGGTATTCAGCACAAAAAAATGCCATTTAATTCTATTGATATTATGACACCTTGGAGGTGTTAAGTATAACCAACATATTTGCTAGCACATAGGACACCTTTATTTTTATTATCATCTCACTATATCTAAACTATTATATACAAAGAAATTACATACTGGTACACCTACCATATTAACAGGACAGTGGACAGTATTTATTACTACTTAAAGAAAGAGGTCAACTCATGGTCTACAAAAACAGGGATCATGGAATTAATACACTATAGCACTGTAAATGTTTAATTAAAAGTATAATGAATGGTATATAAGGTAATTCCCCCACACCAAAACACAAACAATATAAATTTATTAATTTGTTTTTCTGCATTACATTTGTTTACAAAGGATATACAGTTAAAACTGATTTCCATTTGGTCCTCCATACAGTAATAATGTATGCAGGACCAAATGAAAAAAAAAAAAAAAAAAAAAAAAACACATGAAATTGAAAAACTGAACAATTGAAAATTATGTTAATTGAATTAAGAACATCTTAATTTTAAAAATTCTTATATTCAGCAGAAGTGCACATTTTAAACAATTTTATAAAGGTTTAGGAAACTGTTGTTTTTACTTTGAGAAATTATATTTACTGGTGCTACAGTAAAAGGTAATTGTTCAATAAAACAATTTATAACAACAATAATAATTAGGTGATTTCAACACCCATTGTTTATTGTGCTATACAAATGCTATATATTTAGCAAATTTATTAATATTAACATTACTATTAATATTGTTAACATTAATTTAAACAAATTAATTAAAATATTTAACATTATTATTATTAATACTAATTACATTTTTTTTATCCATTGTTCATTGTGCTATAAATATTATATAATTATTAACATTTATTGTTATTAACATTACTATGGTAAAACAAATTTTAACATGATTATTAATAATAATAACAGCAAAAGTATTAATTAAATATGTTGAATCATCTTCAGCAAACAAAAATTCACTGACATTCTGTATAAATTTCCAACTTACATTAAATCGATTTAAAAAAACACAAATCATACATTTAAAACTAGAATGATGGTTTGCAATTACCTAGCTCTGCTACTATGGATTTGTTTTATTCAAAGCTAAAAATAATACCACGAATAATGATTTATAATCATATTGTTTTCATTTTTCCTTCTCGCAAGATCATAGACAGGTCAAACTGAGCTTTGAAAGTTAGCACTGTAAATGCCACGGTAAAAAAAAAAAACCCACAAGTTCAAACTGTCATAGCCTGGCCAACTGAGCCGCATTTCATATGTAAAGCCTGACTAACTTCTAAGCAATTTCCATTTCTGCGTATTGCTATATGCCACATGCCACAAGGGATGCGCACAATACATCACTATGTTAATAATGTGTTCCACGAGTTTATTCGCGCATCGTGTTAATAACATTTTTAGCGGAGTATTCTCATATATGTATATTCAATATGGAATGTAAACTTTTATGTAACAGTTGACATGTAATCGAATTAGATATTTACAATCAAAATCTATATTTTTATGATTAATTAGATGACCTTTTCGACATCTTGAAATTTCTATTCACTCAAATGCATTACTATAAAATCATAAAATATTTCAGAATAATATTGATTATCTAATTCATCTTATTTTACAATAATTTCTGAAATAGTATTAATTAAACGATGGTAATAATTTTACATTTATATAGTGTATCACATGCACGGCTGCTATGTAATTTACACTAAATTATAAATAAACAACTGAACTGAATAAAAAATTGTTTTTGAATATAAATTTTCAGGTAAAAAAAAATTTAAAATGAATTTTAAAATGAAAAAACAAAACAATGTACTCATATTATTTAATACAGTACAAATGTTTGTACTGTGCTAAAAACAATAAAAACATGAACCATTTAAAACAAGTTGCAGTTATTTAAAGATACACTTTAATGTACATCGTTAATCTTAGAATTTCACAAATTTTGGAAGAAGAAAATGTGTTAAATTCAGGACAGAAAGAATACAGAATTAAATTTCAATATAATATAATATGATGCACTATAAAAGTACGAATACAATCAGTGAAACTAATATCACCGCCATCTGTGCATGTTTATGGCTGATGGAAAATTATTAAAATAATGGAGGCAGTCACAAAACTGCAAACATTTTGATGTACTGTAGGGATTGCATCTTTGAATACCACTGCAGATGTCTACAGCCTTGGTATCGGCAATGTCCGTGCCTTTAACATCGGCAATGTCCACAGCCTTGGCATTCATGCTGTCCGCGTCCTTGGCATTTGTGAACTTACTGCTTGACTGACTACCGCAAAATGATTCTATAAATCATTTCTTAATCTTTTCCTAAATACATCATTCATATTTCTCATAACCTGGTGATAAATAATACCTTCGCTATCTAGACAACATCACCATTAAGATTAAGTTTGATAAAAAATGTTTTTAAAGGGCATAGAACGTTATCATGGTGCTTTGTAATGCAATACATTGTGTGATAAACAGTTTCATATGTATGCTATATTCTTAAATCAAAATAATTTTGATAATGTGATACATATATCTTAAATATGTAATTCAATTACAAAAAAAAAAAAATTGTATTTACATCTACTTACATCATTTTCCATTTACTGAAGTCTGGATTTGTTTACTTTTGAATTTATGCAAAAAATACATAGTTAATAATTAATTGGATTATATTTCTATTTTCATACATTTTTGTGTGTTTCACATTTATTTTGATTAATTTCTTTTTATTATAGTTAAGCCAGGCACCCACTATGTGGTACAACGAATCCAACTCGGCCCCCTGTGAGCTCAAGATGACGCAACGCCGTCTACTGATTGTCAGTGGCAGTCTGAATGGATCATCATTAAAAATTATCAGTTACGTGTGCGCGTCATGGCATTGCATTCTCCATAGAATCGCGCCGGCCGATGACCGCCGGGTGTACTGAATGTTTATTCGTATCAATCATTTATCTATTCATTTATTGAACCAATTTTATGAGTATAACCTTACAGTAATATTGACTCTGAGATGTTCTTTATTTGCATTTATTGAACTTCTACACACTACGTAAAAAAGTTCCTCACAGCTTCTACCATTTAATTCACTCATTAAGGTCACCGACCTCTGGCATGCAGGTCAAATTAAACTGCCTATGCTTCCAAGTTCCAATCTGCAGTTGATCAATGCAGCCCTACAGTACAGCGATGCTTTATCCAGGTTTGTCTATGCTGTTTTTTTTCATAATTCAACTTTTTCTTCCCAGGATTAATTTTTTTCAGAAAAAAATATTCCCTTTTGCCTGAACACGCAGTCTCCAGAGATCGACTCTTTATTAAACCCACTGTCTCCAATATTGGAAACTTGTGTTCTTGATTGGAAAATCTGTAGGATAGAAGTTTCATTTGTCCCCCACACCTTCATGATAATTGTGTCGGGCTCACTGACACAGCCTACAAACCCCTCCTAGGTTCTTAAGCTCTAATCTAATTTTTTTAGCTTCCGCAAATATTAAACTGGTAACATTAATCATATTCTTGTGCTACTATATCACATACATCCACTTCAACATGTCAGAGGATCTTCTGATTGAATAAAAATCTTCTCAAGAAATATTGCAAGAGACAAGCAAAAAAGTTCTGTTGAAGTGACGAAATCACAGAGCAGAGCATCCTAAAAACAAACCTCTAAAAACACCAAAAAGCAGGAAGACAATAATAATAATAATTACTTCCAATTTTTATAATTCCAAATTTCTTTCTTTCGAAAAACAAACAAGCGGATATTACCTGCGACTTTTGACTGCTATCAGGTAGTCTTTGTCACGTACGGAACTGCTTTGTTTACAGTTCAGGTCGCCGTGTTGTCTGTTTGTTGTTTACTATTTGGTTTAGAAAGAATGAAAATTCGGAATCATAATACAGGTTCAAAACCAGATAAAATTCTTTCAACATTTACTTCTTAACAGAAGTGGCAGTGGCACAAGAGAACGATCGGTTTTCGTAAGTTTTAAGACAATAGTTAGAAGGGACTGATTGGCTAAGAAAAGACAGAGTGTGTTGGATCATACTGAGTGATCGGTTCAGCAACTAAGGTTGTTTGGATCAGTGTTAAAACTTTAGAAATACGAAATAAAATCTTACGTGCGAGCATTTAGTCCGTAGGAAGTCGAGCGCATGTGTCTTACATTTTCCCTTCATCATCAATAACTATTTTAAAGTGTTGTTACACACAGTCATGGCATAGACACATGAACTGTGAATCATGTCTTTGAAGAAGCACATTAATTAATTTACCCTTGTCACAGAAAGCTATTCAGAAAAGCTATACTGAAAATGTATCAAGGTTTGCAATTGTTTTAGTTCAGAGTTCTTCAGTGTGAAACAAACTGAGGGTACAGTAACACAAGAGAAGACTAATTTCAATTAACATGTCGACAAGGACGCGAAGCCCCGCCCACAAAGTCACGAAAACCTTAGACAATGGCAGCTAGACTTGCCGAGTTGGCGAACATTTTCTTTGCTATCAACCTTCTTTAAGAAAGAGAATTCAGGGTAGGCGGTATGCAAATGAATCATATATTCATAGTGTTAATCTATTTCATGGAACATGGTGGGGAAATTGTTGTAAAAGCCTCTGTATTTCGCTCCCAAACGAAGAGGGAAAGGAGCATTTAGTCAACCTCGTCGTTGGCAAAGGCCAAGTCACTGATGCGCACTGCTCGGGTAAATCTGGGTATCTATAACTAAGCATAGACATCTAGGCCTAGGCTCACGTATGTTTCGCGTTGACAACCAGCTGTCCAAGGAAATCAAAATGTCCGAGAAAAGGTTTTTGATCACGTGACTAAATAACGCTTGCTGATTAGTCAGTTTATCTGTCTATCAAATCTCGTCGAGATGTTAATTGAGGTTCTTCTGGTGGTAAATTTAGCAAAACACATAGAAACATCCCTTGCTCGTTTTTCAAGAAGTATGCTAGTGTATCCTAGTAATAGTATAACCATGGAGGTATTATAGGTTTACTATAAAAGTACCTCCATGGTATGACCTGCACATAATTATGGGCAATATGGCTGACAAGTCCAATTGTATGGTGCGCTATATTGTACGCAAGGAGAGCAGCGTTAGAATTGAACCAAAGGTCTGAAAGGGATCTGTTTCCCGGACATTTCAGTGCACACATAGTGGCTACAACCGGTTAACCCTGAGCTGAGCTTTGCTGAATTCAAGCAGTTAAAAAAATAAAAAATTATAATTTCAATATTGAATCCTGTCATAATATTTTCCATGGCCAATGAAAGTTTCATAAAATATTATTAATATAGTCTATGGGGAAAAAACCCTTTTAAGATTTTATTTAAAAACTTTTTTACTTTTGTATACTCAAACTGAATTGTTTTGATTCTATCTTTTATCTTTCTAGAAGTTTATAATTTATTACATTACAAATACCTAAATTTGCAATAGTCTGTATTATGTATTTTATTATGTTCTTGTACCCAGGAAAACAAATATCATATGTTTTTTTGTATGAAATAATAAAGTGAACCTTCAAACATATTTTAGGTCACTTTCGGTATCAGTCAGGCCATGTGAAAAACTGAGAAAAGGCAGATTCTAAAGTTTATATATTTTTGGTTTTAAGTCGCCTCTAGCAATTAAGATTATAATTTTTGCCTAATCATAGGTCACCTTATAGCTTCATTTCAGCAGGTGCAAAACCTCAAACTCACCGAAAAATGTGTACGCTTTTGCTACGATACAGGTCAGAGACAGTGGCTTTTATCAGTAGCCGCAACCTTAAAAAATTAAATGGCCAATACAACACATCTGACATGTATGTTATACTTGAAATTGCAGTCAAGATTAAAAACACCAATCTGCACGTAGAAATGAACTTACAAGCAAAGTGGACATACACCTAAGGATCTGCGGTAGTTCTTCAAAACTGCTTGAAAAAATTTTAATATTTAGTTCATGAATTTGTCTATATAATAATAAATGTATGTTATTTATATTCCTGTATCACATTTAATATCCATTTCCTAGATGTATTAATATTTATTTCACTAATAAAATATTAACGCTTTGAGTATATTTAAAGATGGGTACCAGTTTTCAAAACACCACAATTCCCAATATTTCACCTAAAGTGAAAATAATTTTTTATTATATTTCTTTTTTCGCAAAAACTCACAACCCAACAAAAAATGTATATTTTTTGGGCTTTTTAGCGCACACATGACCAAATAAAAATTATAGAAAAATGTATTTATTTTTCCCTTCACTTAAATGCTTTTGAACCATTTTGCCAAATGAGAACTTGCAGACAACAAGACAGCTATTAAAATGCTGTCAATATCAAAACATGCAATAATGTGGATATATGGGCCTAAAATATCTATGAAAACCATTATCAGTAAATTTGGGTCAAATCTGCTATTTATAGCAAAGCCTTGACTGTATATGTGCAGTTTTATTATGGGGGGAAGGAAAAAAGACACTTCTAATATGAATATTGCAGTCACATAACTTCGATAGAAAATGGGGATTTCCTAATACATTGTTTCAAAGTTGAATTATACAAAAAAAAAAAGTTAGCCATTCTGATTAATCATTTTTCATTAATCCCTTGAAATAACGGATCAAACCAGGCTTGTTGCCAGGATCATCTTGAAATTGACAAAAACACCAGGCAATGCATCACCCGTTATTTATATAACCTTCCATGTGCTGCTGGCTCTGTTTTCAGGCACTCTGACCTTTACGAAAAGGATTTACTTAAAAGGTCTGTTTGTCTGACCCTATTTTACTGATTATGTTATTCATAAAAAAAGTTATATAGACATTTATAATAGCAATTTGTTCCAAGTGCTGAGGCATAACCAGTCCAAGGTTGTGAACTCGCTAACAATAAAGGATTTATTTTTATATTAACATTATCTTCATTGTTACTCCTTTGTTCGATTCCAGGAAATGTAGATACAAATAGGCTACAATATTTAGAATGTTATTATTTATGTTTTCTCTATTTGCAGATTCTAATATATTAAAAGAGACTTATAATTTATTTATTTATTTATTATAATTATTTATTTAAAATTAGGATATAGAAAAATTGCAATTAAACAAATGCTATTATATAATATCTAATCATCTTAATTATTATATTATCAATTCTGTAATTAAACTCTTATAAACCAAGTTATTGTATTTCATAAATACCGCAGACATAAAGGAACATTTAAGGTAAAGATATTTAATTCTGTAGATTACATCTCAGGAAAACTAATAGATTATTTACAACTAAACAAATTTTACATGCACGCCTATGCGTAACACAAAAATGTATGTACGCAGCTTTCGTTTGTTGCGATCAGTGTTGAATGGAAGTAAATCAAGTACCATTCCCCAACAATCGCACCGGTTGGGTACGTTCAAGGCTAGGCTAGGGCATAGGTCATTTAAATAACGCGAGATTGCTATTAACCTAGCCAGACAGGCAAACATTATCGGTTATGTCGGCTACGTTTAAAGCTAGCATAATCGTGTCTATGTTCACAACGTACAGTAGAGATGCATGATTTTTGAAAGTATGCAGGCTTACTGTAGTGTGAGGCTCTCTCCTATATTTTTTTAAAAATATTATATATTTATGATTATTGTTACAACAATATTAACAAATAAAACTAAGTATACAGTCAATGTTGTCCAAGTCGTCTTTGTTTATCGCAAAATGACTAGGAAATTAATACTAGTGAAATATTTGGAGTTGTGGTTTTGGTAGTTAAAAGATGTCCTTCTTCCAATTTCAAGGTCGTGGGTTCAAAAACCTCATAATAGGAACTTGGTTAATAATAATAATAATAATAATAATACTAATAATAAATCATCCAGGGTCTAAAACGATCAGCTTTCTCTAAAGCTTTGCTGGATATAGCATCCTTGATATGTTGTTCTTGAATGTAGGGAAAAAATTGATAAATCCTTGGATAAGCTGAAGGACAGTTGATATTCTAATTACAAACTAAACAATAATAGAAATCATAAGCAACAATTGCTGATCACGTTTTCTCTCTGGAGGTAGAAAAACGTGCTGAAATGTCTAGCTAGAGTATGCTGATGTACAACCTGCTATTACTGTTTTATACTGAACATCAAAAGTACAATTAAATAGTAGAAATATGTATTTGCAATAAGTGGTAAATCTTGGTACTCATAAGCAGAAATACTAAAACAGGGCTGAATAAAAAGCGCATGACTGTACGACCTGCATCTTTCCAGAAGCATATTCAGAAAAAAAAAAAGACAACCGCTGTTCAATTCAATTTAATTGGTTTTATTATCCAAAAAGGAAATACAGAGTGGCAACAATTCATTGTGTTTAACAATTGCATTGACAAAACAATTATAATAAAATAGTGTTAAAACATTGAAATATAAAATAATATAGGTTATGTAATATAATTGCATGAATGGCTGGAAGTGCTGAACATAATTAACTGTAATTGCACAGACAATGAATGAAATTAAAATTTTTACTGCAGTGAAAAAAACTGAGTTGATATAAAACTTGACTTGATTTACTCTAGATGATTTAAAAAAAAAAAATTACAATTCATTAAATTACTATGGTGGAGAACATGAATTGATGAAAAATCATGCTAAAAAGTGATGATATAGTTAAAAGTAGTTACCTAAAAATGCTTAAAATACTAAAAAACAACAACTAAAACTACTATATAAGATGATGAATTATTTAAAAATACTATGTTGTTGGGCTATATGTGTACAGATTTTGTTTATACACATAAATGTACATGGTCGGTGGCACAATTATTTGATTTCCTCATAAATATGAAATTAATGCTATCCTTGAAATAGCCTAGCTGCCAATCAACTTGTACTGAACAACCTATCTCTGAACTATACCATTAGTTTTAAAAGTGCACTTTTACTAAAGTGCTTTTTTTTTTTTTTTTTTTGCAATTTCCAAGTATTCAGTGTTTTTTTTTGGCAATTTGAAAGTATTCAGTTTTAATTATTTATGGCCTTCCTGTTTCATACTCCTGGTTTCTATACAGTTTACTATCAATCTGCTTTGTTCTTACGATGTTGTGCTATTATTATACAAAGTACTAAAACGTGATAATAATTTTTAAGATTAGTATATATTTCATATAGGTAAACAAGTAGGTAAATGATAAAAACAGTATTCAATTTTGGGTACCTTTTACTTATATACTGTCTGTATGTATGTATGTATATATATATATTACTGTCTGTA
>NW_022727758.1:392234-395826 GCF_011630105.1 Anneissia japonica
ATTTAGATGATGAATATTTTTCAGTAACCTTCAAATAATTCATTTACAAACAATAGAATGTTTAATAATGTCAAATTACAACCTCTAATCAAGTCTTATGCTATCATATGATGTAAACTTTTGTCGATAAGGATGAATGACTAATAACATTACTGTAAATGACAATTACAAAATTTTGCATAATTAACATCTAAATATGGGCATACATCTATCCAGATGTTCAAGAACACATACACACATTGAGAAGTTTTTAATGACACACTTTTTCGTGACACCAATAGTGAAGCAAGGGGCAGGTGAATTTAAGTTGCAAACGATCAATTTACAGTGTCCCTGACCGCAATTTTACTCTTTACATGTAAGGCTTATGTATTATGTCATTCTAGTTCTATGGTTGAATAAGGGGTTAAAATACAAATTAACAATTTCCAAGCTTTATATTGACAATAGCACATAATTATTAGTGGTAACAAATCAAATAAAATCCATTTAGTTCACATGTGACACAATCAACAGACGGTTGCAAAACGAATAAGCTATTTCGGTTTGAATTATTTCGATTTCAAATGAAAGCATTTGATGCTTTAACTAAATATTAAGGGTTTTTCCGAATTTCATCAAAGATCAAACATCTTTAATATGTATAGCATTTTATTGTATAGTCAATCAAAATCAGGAATTTTTGATATGAAATATATTCTCTGTAATATTCCTATTAAATTTATCTGTAAAAATGTGTGTATTCCATCATAAAAACTATGGTACAGTATGAAACTATGAATGAAATTCTATTTCCATTCACTTTTAACATTCAAGCTGTGCTGTTTATTTTCAACCAGTGAAGTTAAAGTTCATATCAATATTTACTTTCTAGCAATATATAACACAGATAAATTTATTTACATTAAACTCTATATCCCTTTCCACTTGAGATAAAGTGATAACTCAAAACATTTGTTCATCTTTTAAATAGTAAACAGTTCTACATACTTTATAGTCTTGGCATTTGGGTTTAGCAGTATAATACATTGTGATCAAAGAAAACCACCTACAGATTCTCTGTATGGACACCCACAATAAACTGAAACGACATTTCTAAATTTAGCTTCCAGGTTCTAGGCCTAAGCTACTTGGCTAAATCTGAGGTGGATTAAAGGCCTAGGTACTTCTTCCCTTTGAATTGATATCCTAAATCAGGAGGGTTTGGAAGAGTTCAAAATGCTTACAGTATTTTTTTTAAAGTTCAACTACAGAACAATGAACAGAGACCAGATCCCACATGTATGTTTTTAATACCATTCCTCTTCAATTAAATTTAAAAAAAAAGTTTTAAGCTAACATGGAACAAAAATCAGCTACAAATCTTCATAAGCTTGGCCTGGTAAGGCCCAATAAAAAAAAATATATGTAGTTTATCACCCTGTCTAGGCTGGAAAAGTGATTAGGGAGGGAGTCTTATTTATTTTGTAAAAGCCTAATCACCCATGGGTGGTTTGCATGTACATTGATATCTAAAGTAAAATATATGATTGAGATAATACAAACAATATCTAATAACTATATATTAACAAAAACTTAAAAAAAAAAAAAAAAAAATTGGGATATACTACGTATCACTTTAAACCACAACCACCTACTTGCAGGGCCTTAAAAAAGTGCAGAAGAGATGGTGGTAGGCTGCTTTACACCAAATTAAAACAGAGAGAAATAAATCTTTTTTTTCTGTTAGTACAAACAGGCCCTATATAAATATTAGACATCAATCAAAACTCACAACCACCTATTCACAGGGCCTTAAAAAAAGTGCAAAAGAGATATGATGGTAGGCTGCTTTACTGTATACCAAATTAAAACAGAGAGAAATAAATCTTTTTTTTTTTTCCTTCAGTACAAACAGGCCCTATATAAATATAACACATCAATCAAAACTCACAATACAATAGACAGTTATATCTGCCATTTGAAAGTTGCTATAAAAAGTGTCCTTAAATTTACGACAACGACAACGTAGCACACAACAGAGAAATCCGGTCAGCATATACAACCTATCTTAAGACTGCAAAGAGGAAGTGTCCTATTTCAAACTCCACAATGGGAATTGTATAATTTTCTAAAGAACCTGAATTGAAGTGGGAGAAGGCAATTACAAAGAATAGGATCAAGATACACACACACAGGTAGAAAAGACACTATTGGCTAATCTAATAATCCAATCATCATTTCACCCTGACTTCTTTCTAAATCTGAACAGATATTTATAAACTATTGTTGTAGCAAAACTTATTGAATAATATCAGGAATTGGTTATAAATAATATAAAAAAGGAAAAAAATTACTTACCGTACTATGTATGGCCTATATTACTTCAAGTATGTTCCAACTAAAAAATACCATTAAATATTTTCCTTGCTTAAAATAGAAATACAGACTGTAAATTACCTTTAAATATTCTGGTAAGTCAATAAAGAGATTATAATTATACCAATCTGTCAAAAGTTTGGAAACGCCTACCAAAATTTAATCAAAACATCAAGGAAAGGCCAAGTAATTCGGCTGAGCATTTAAAATCTATTGCAGTTAATTCACAATTTTCCCACACAATTTCATCATCAAAAGAATAAACAATCAATTTGAATTTTGACTTTTTATCGTTGCTGTGAATGGGTTATGCTGTAGCAGTGATGTCTGCCACTAGTGCCTTTGATTAACAACATGACGGAAAAAACAGCAACATCCTCGAGGATTATATGTCATCTGCAGACCACTATTGCGTAGTACAGGCCAAGTAGAAGAACAGTCACATAAGAAGGAAATAAAGTATTTATAATATGAAAATATACCTTATTAAATTTCCACATACAGTAACACCTCAAATAGATGCCTGGTGCTCCTTCTTTTCGACCTTCGGAGGAGCTTCTTTGCGAGGTGGCTTGCTTTTCGAGATGGGCTTCATTTCGAGGCTACTTTTACTAAGTCAAAAATGTGGGAGGGGGGTGGGTGGAGCCCTTCTTTTCACAATGAATGCTCTAAATCTGATCATGTAATATATTAACTGGCATTAAAATCAATTACTGTATAAAGCAAGCGTGTTTTTCATTGTTTATTTTTGTTTCTTCGAAATTCATGTATAGTGTATTACTTATCTCGAAAAGAAGCCCATGCTATGTTGAAAAGAAGACCACAGGCTTATTTTCGAGGCTAATTTTGCAAACTAAAGAGGGGGCTTCAATTCAAAATGAGATTCTTCTCAAAATTCAGCCCACTGGGCTTCTATTGAAGGTTTTATGGTATACTACAAAGGTTTACCATAATTAAAGTGTTTCTTTTCTGAAAGTACAGTACTTTTAAGTTTGAAACAAGGCCGTAAAGTTGTTTTAATATGAAATTATGTTAGTGTATGAAGTAATCCCTTAATTAGAATACAATTGATTAAAGGAAATTATTAAAGAAATTATTTTATATATACAAAAATGTTAATTAAATAAGTTTATATAAAATATTTTTTTAAAAAGTAATAATAAATTAATTTAATAAGTTTAATGTGATCTGGATCTGGGAAGATACTGATTACTGAGGATCCAACTGGGGTATA
>NW_022727758.1:395897-397814 GCF_011630105.1 Anneissia japonica
ACTTCTGCATTATCCATCATCAGGGCTATAACGGAAGGGAAAAAAAGGTTATTTTTTTAATTGAATGGATGACATTTAATCTCTACTATATTTTTTATCTAATATTATTTATCACTAATATCCCTCTAGCTTTTATAAACAGGACAATAGTACAAGCCAACAAAAACCATCGTAAAACATTAAAATAGAATACGGGCAAATGCACTCTTGGCACTTGAACTGTAATCAATTTTTAATGTTAAGTTGCAGTACATCTGGTTTTAACCTTTTAAAATAATGGTAATTTCTAAAGTGAAATAATATGATATATTCCTTACAAACTTTACTTTTTTCTGTCTGTTAGTTCACACTTTTTGTTAAATTGTACAAAATACAGAGGGGAAGAATGTTATATTTACTTAATGCATTATTTATCTATTGTGACTAAATTTCACTGTATTTTTAGTATTGTAAATAAAGTCTATTCTTGGAGAAGACACCTACTATCATTTACCGATAATAATAGTTTAGTACCCAACCGACACATGTAACCTATTTCTCATGTTTGAAAATGTTATGTTGTAGCTGGTATAGTACGGTAGATATGTTATTTTGAAGATGTCAGTCACCCATAATTACCGTTTCTTTTTTTATCATATTTACTGGTGGCAATACTGTATGTTTAACAGAATATTACCTAAGTCTTGTGTATTGGACAGTGGCATACCTCACTTAATCATCAAGCCCCCCCACTTCACCTTCACGCATCATCCCCCTCCCCATAGTAAACTTACTTTCTCTTTGTAAATAACTTGTGTAGAACAGTCCATACAAAAAATATTGAAGGTTCAGATAATGTAACATACAGTATTTTTTTTAAAATATATTATAAGCATTGATATTATTAATACTAATGTATATAGTATTGTACCAGAAAGTATTAAATGTCATACAGGTCATGACCTATAAACTTTTGAAATGCACACAGCAAAATTCAGAGAAACTGGTCATTATGCATCATAATTGTCTCCACGCACTTTTGTTGTTTGATAAATTATACCAGTATGTCTACCGAAAACAAATGTAATCTAACATCATTACTCTATCCAATGTTTTGTTTCTACTCTACTAATGTTCAACGACCTCTGGCTACAACCAGTTGACCTTTTGCTGGGAGGTGTAATGTAATCCTCAAAGGTCGGAAAACTTTCTACAGCCTTGAACCTGACTGAGGACAAAAGGCTGCAGGTTCAGTACTGCATAGCAAAGGTTATGCATTGCGTGACATCTTACACTAGCCCGAAGGCTAAGTTTGTTAGGAGAGAAGGAACAAGCATGGGTCCATGTCAGAATATTAATATACAGGAAACACTTGGACTAAATACTATGAAATTTTGATGGCGATTTGGAAACTACGGCAGCTGATAATTGCAGTCTCGACAAAGTAGCCTTAATGCAAATTCATAAAGAATTTAATTAAGTTTGAAAAATATATATTATAAAGTTGTTTTTTTTCTCTCATGGTGATATAAAAAATGAATTAGAGAAAAGATAGATAAGGAGGTCTGACTGTGGATATAATGTGCACTAATATAGTAAATGGATTTTAAAGTATTTATATTCATCCGGAAAATCAGGTTGATCATATCAAAGGGAAATGACTATATTCATGGCTTATTACCTCTTTCAAAAAGATAATAAGTTTTCTCAAATTAGATTCAAGAATTCTTATATAACTGAATACTAAATATAGACATTTTGATACCCAATACTGGATTAATATAAACTAGACATCAAAGCACATACCGTAGTCTCATTCAGTTTCAATTAAGATCTTCGTGATAAATTTAATTTCAATCTAATAATAATACTGATAGAAAAATATAATCACATATCTACATAAACAAATGTGTATATATACACACACACATATATATA
>NW_022727758.1:398400-437322 GCF_011630105.1 Anneissia japonica
ATTATTATTGTTGTGTATTTATTTTTGTGAAAAGAAAGAAAAGAAAAAAGGAGGGGGGGGGGGGGGGGGGGAATGGGGTCTGTGGAAATGATCACCTGCCTTGTAATTTTATTTATTCTTGTCCTAAAGGGCAAACCAGAAATTGAATTTTCTCTAGAATGTTTTACAATGTTGTTGTCCACTCAAAATGATGAATTTTCTATTGATCCAAGTTAGCACAACTACCAGAAAATGAAAGAATTGTAAACAAGGAGATGATAATCATATTAACATTGACTTGGATATTAAAGTCTCACTCTGGAGAAAAAAAAAAATTTGATATGTTGTAGAACTTTTTTCCGTCTTAGAAAAATCAGTTCTACAACATATCAAAAAATTGTTTTCCTCCGGAGCCTGACTTTAAGGCCAAACAAAAAAATTACTTGTTTAGCATCTCATCTTAACAAACATTTAGGTGGGGAGAGGTGTTTCTTTTCTTTCCTTTTTTTAAATGAATCTTCAGTATCAGTGATCAACAAATCCCTGTTGAATTAGATGCAGTGCCATGTAGGTACAACTTGGATTAATATAGGCTACAAACTCACACGACCACACTAAACCAGTACCCACTAAGCATGATCCTATTGTACATTTGCACTTTTCAACATAAAGAACTTAGTAAATCAAAACAAAGAAATTGCTCCAAAAACAAAATATTTTCAATTTCATTACGAAGACAAAAATTAATCATTTTCTATAGGCCTACAATACAATAAATATTTCACCTGGTTGGTTAAATCATTATTTTAATTCACTTCAGTATATTGATTCTGATTAGGCCCCATAAAAAGTATTATTAGTTTATCACCCCCTCCCTCATCACTTTTGGGGAAATTCGGATTTTATTAATTTTTTTTCCCATTAACATATATTTTTATTTCAAATGGTCGTTTTTCCATCTTTTTTCACTTGAAAAGCTCAGGATTTCTTGGAAATATGTTCGCTGGTATAACAACAACATATTTTTTTTAACATAAATTTGATTCCATTCTTATGACTTCCCTCACTTATCAGTTTTTATTCTTTGATAGGGTGATAAACTAATAATTTTTTATGGCCTTACCCCTTCTTCGACAATATTCATTTAAAAAAAATAAAGTTAGAGTCTCTAAATTTTTTTATTTTGGGTTAAAAATTCAGGTAGGAGTGATGACACTAAACAAGTATATTTTTTGTCTTGGCACAAAACAACAATATGAAGGACATCAATAAAATAATGGCAAAACAAAAGTAATATTAATAATATTTAACGTTGGTAATAAAATATGGAATTTAATACGAAAAAGTTTTATAAGTAAAAAATGTGTAATTAAAGGCTAATTTTCTTCGGCCTCAGATGAACAACTGCTTTATTTGAATCATGGTAACTACTAGAATTACGGGGCATGAGAGAGCAAAAACTATGTGTATTTTGGAACAATGATCTGGTTTCTTATCTTCACACTGAAGTTTTTGTTGTCTTCCATACAATACAAAAAGTTATAAAACAAAATTGGTTGCCAAAAATATGAGGTAGTTGTAAGTTTAAGCTATGTGATAGCTTATTGGTAGCCACTGATATATCATACATTGGAGCCTTCAAGTTCCATGAAGGAAAAGAGACTAGTGGTCTTAGATCCACAATGATGTCGTATAGGCCTCTGTATCAAAAATTAAATAGTAAGCGGTAATTAATTCTGTGTCCTTTGATTTATTGCATCATTAACTAGCACCACCCAACGATATTTAACTTGATAGAATTTAGCACTACACAAAATCTCTTAGTCGCTGACCATAATTTACAAAACTCTAATAAAAAGCACACATAAAATTTTTGAAGTAATTTACTAAAGGTTACAAAACAAAGACAATGGATATGCAATATGTTCATAGCAACACTAAAATATAATCACCGATAAAATGTCTGGACTTAAGTGTGATTATCAAATAAAGTACGCACAAAAGCAGTGTTATTTGCAAGCTACAAACAATACGCTATAATATCATTGCTGGCCTTGATGGTGCAGAATTAACAACACACTGTTAAAATTTCAAAGTACAGTATGTAATTACTACGTTTTGTCTACATTATCTGAAAGAATCCATCATGATTGACACTAATAAAACAATTGCCAAATATTTGTGGAAATAAAATATTTTTATTTATATATGATAATCAAGAAATGTGTCGCAAGAGTAGACGATTGATTGATTGATACTATAACTGCTAAATGGATTAAGTTCAAATCTATGCAAGGTCAATTAACAAACACTGATTTTAACCATTTAGCATTTTTATGGGTATTATAAGCCCAGCAGTCAAAGGCGCCCAATGGTCGTTGGCCGACGCAGTTCTATGGCGATCGCAACGCCATGACAGGCACGCAACGGTTCATTTTTAATGTTGATTCCTTCAGACTGCAACCGACTATCGGCAGATGGTGTAGCGTCGTCTAGCGCTTACAGGAGAGGAGTTGGGTTCGACTGTTTTATAACACGGTCAGTGCCCGACTTAAGTTACATAAATCAATACTTCTGAATCATTATTACTGTAAATTGGGTTAAAGAGCAAAATACCTGGGCACCCTTCAATGTCTGATTTTTTAAACAAGTGTGTTGCCGATTTTGGGGTTAAAATGTTCATATTTTGTTCGTACTTCAACACACTTTTCAAACATACCAATATTATTGTAAAGCAATATCATTACTATATATACAGTATTATAGAGGGTGCTACATAATCACAACTACTGCAAATAATGTACTGTACAGATTTGTAGGTTTTTATATTTCTTAAAAATAAAAACCTCATTTGGAATTTACCTCCGTCTCAATTTGTTCTTATTTTGTTCTTAATTTTAAAGCAATTTGAGTCTCGGTGTTCTTAAATAAAAAAAGAGTGCAACTGACAATGGATGCTTGAAATATATGAAAATGTCCCCAAAGTTACTAAAAAATCATGATGACAACCAAACATTTAGCATTTGATGGGTGTTAGTTACTTAATAAAATCTTGAATTGGGTTCAGAAATTAAATTTCGAAGCATCCTTCAGTGCTTGATTTCCACAAGTGTGGACTGACAATTATTGATTGATTAGCTGAATAAATGACTGACAATGAATGCCTTACTTCAAATCTGAGAAAATGTCACTAGAGTTACATAACAACGATGATGAACATTTATCATTTTATGAATGTCAGTTACATAACTGAATCTTTAAATTGGGATTAAAAATAAATATTCTTCTACTGACATATAATTTTCAGGTATTAAGAAGGTTAGAATGTGATGCTAATTCCTCCCACCTAAACTAGGATTGTAACGACCTTCCTTGTTCGCATCTGTTAATGTACAACCGACTCCTACGCCATAATAACTATAAATACATTTATTGCAGTTTGAGCACTGCGAATGTCTGAATCCATGGAGCATAAATGAACAAGGCTAGCGCAAGACACATATGCTAATTAACCAACACTTTCAAACACTGGCTTATATCATGCTCTATATGAGACATAACAGATAAGCATACACATACTAAATGGAAAAAAAAAATAATAACTCACATTTTTATATCTATAATACATCTTTCAATTACATGCATTCTGAATAAAAAGTCCTTGAAAATACATTATGGACATATAAATTCAGTTCCTTGAAAAAATAATCAATAATATAATAAGAAATTGCTACCAGATGGTGTATCCTACTGCATCTAATTTAATTTTTAAAATCACATTTTTTATAGTTTATAGCTACTGGGATTATGCAATCGTATAATTGCTGATTATATATTTTTTTTATGGTTAATGTAAAACTGGGTACACGCTGCGTAGTCGTATATCGGTCGGCCGATGAGCCCATCTGCGCTTTTTGTGAGCTCTTAATGATACGTCAAGGCTGAGTGCATTGCCATTAAAACAATCTGTCGCGCACACACCCAAGAGCACACCTCGTCTTACGATGGCAGTGCGTGCCTGGCGCGGCTTGTCTGTGACGTGTTGCCTGTGTCTTTAATGTGTGTTTGAATTTGTAATTTCTTATATCATTTAGATTCATTTTGGTAATACTAGTAGTATTTATAAAAATATTGTAACAAATCAGCCAGAGGCTACAAATTTATTTTTCATTAGAGTGAATATTAAAATATCTATATTTTTATAGACAATAATCATAATTCTGAAATTAATCAATACTTTTATGAACAAGTGTAATAACCTTTGGTTATTGCTCCTGGCAATTTTAAATGGTGTAAATATAAATACTTGATTTATTAAAATTAATATAATATCCAGTTTGGAATGATGTTTTTATGTTTGGGAATGGAGAGTGGTGATGGATGGATGACACCGTGGTCGGGCGTCACTAAAAACCTTTCGAAAGTGGTCCAGGGGACGTAGCCCCCCCCCCTAAAACATTGTGACAATTTAGGGGTATCAAAGGCTTTTTAAATCTAGTTTAGAGCCTAAAGTTTTCAGAATATTCATCTTAAGAAGTGCTTCTTTAAACCCCTCCCATGCCCCTTTATTCTGAATACAAATAATCGGATTCGAAACTATTTTAGGGTGTATTCGGTCTCATGAGCTCTTCTAAACTAATCAAGAAAATTGAACTACAAAAAAATTAACAATTGCAGTAGCGGGTCAGGGCATTCGAACCGGGGGAGTGGGCAGAGAGGGATTTTTACAGGTGGAGGGCAAAGACCAAAAAAAATTATAATTTATGATAAGAAAATTTATGATAATAGCACTTCTAGATGGGATTACATTATTTTCTATCCACGGCAACACCATCAATTCTTAATTTTAATAGAATCTAACAAATTAACTCTTCATACAGTAAGCTATTGCCAAATAGGATTGGGCATTATCAAGCATGTGACACACCTGATAAATCCCCATCAATTGGGCAAAAGCTCATGAAAAAATATATCATAGTAAGTAATTATTTTGATGACGTATTTACTAATTAAACAACTTCTAATCTATCATATTTAAAGTTTCTTCGGTTTGGACGTTAAAGGTGAAGGCATGTAGGATAATAAACATAATTCGCAGCATCATTGTGCTGAATTGAATATGGCCGTGGTCCATGACTAAACGCTTTCGAAAGACGCAATGGGTTCTTTAAAGTGCACACAAGCCAGATATATACACAGGACCTCCATTTAAGGTCCTTATCTGAGAAGATTTGGTTCTAGCAACTGAACCCTGGGTGAGGAGCTCGGCCACTCATTCCAACTTGTAAACATCTTCAATCTGAGTACCAATGTGTTCATTTTTTGAAATTGTTTAATTATATTACGGTACATAAAGCAATAAAGCGCATAGGGGCAATGTGCAATATGCGCTATATAAATATAACATTATTATTATTATTATTATGTGTGTAAAATTGTTTTGATATTCATAATCGGATGGAATTTTATTTTGATGGTTAGATTAGGAAGAGGTACCAAATTCAAATGTCAGTATATGGTACTATGAAGATTACGATTCTTAAATTGGCTTGGATGCATCTTACAGAAAGTGTAGATCATGTTCTAGACTAAGTTATGGACAATACACTTTTTTTTTCTATAAGAACACATTTTATAAGAACACTGAGGCTAAAGTTTTTAACAAAATAAAAACAAAATAAAAATAAAATAAGAACAAATTGAGGATGAAGTAATAAATTAGTAAATAAAAAAGACTACAAAAAATACCAACAAATCAAATCGCATACTGCAAATATTATGTTTAAAAAGGTCATATCAACTCCATTAATGTCATCATATGTGACATACTGTAATTCAACGGTCCATCATCGAACGTACACAATACTCGGCTAAGCATTGCTGATATACATCCCCCTCAAAATTAGCACAAAATAAAAACATTTCAAGTCTGAAATCGGCAAAAAAAAAAAATATAACACTGAGCCTGGGCAAAATGTTAATGGTTCTTGTAAAAAAAAAAATTCTTATTTTAGGAATCTTGTCGGCAAACATTTTACATTTGTACTCCAAGCAAAGACCTATGGAACATATACCGGTGTTCGGCCTAGGGCAGAATTCCATAATGTTGTGTGTAGTAATTAGCACAATGGCTTTTTAGCCTACCAGGTACCAATTATGCACGTGGGTGGAGAGCAACTGTTCTTGAAGTGCCTTTGCCCAAGGACACAAGGGTAATGTGAAAGTTTCAAACTCACAGTTGAGAGCCCGACAGTATGCATGAGCCTCTGTTGTCGCATTACGCTTGGTCTCGCAAACAAAGTCCTACTACTCTATGGTCCAAGTCTAGTAAAATATATTTACAAATTTCAGATTTTTTTTTATAATTACTTGTCTTATGTGTGGATTGTCTCTAACACACAAATTTACTACTGAAATGAAGCTAAAAGTTTTTGTATGAATGAACGCAATGTTCAATAAGATTTTGATGAACATTAAAAGCCTATAAAATGGTGTTACTTAAAAGATTGATCCTACATTTGCCAGTTAGATGCAGTAAAAAGACCATAAAAAGCAGTACAAAGTAGGAATTTTAACAATGAAACAGATCTTATACTATACGCTTGACATAAAAAAAAACCAGTCTTATATACTCGGCATACAAAAATCGTCCAAAAATCTTCTCAAACTCAGGGAGTCGCCTTATACGTGAGTATATACAGTATTAACCAGTCATAAAAAATTCTTGAAATTATTCAGAACAAGAAATTAGAAGGAAACGGTGCACATGGTTAAATAAAATTTAACAAATATGTTAGTTGAAGCCTGGTCCTATCATAGAGCCTATCATAATTGATGATGAAAATTTATTTATTTATTTCTGTATTTTTGTCTTTTGTGTGATTACACTTTCAGCGACGCAGCACTGGTATCATAAGTGGATCACAATGCGAGATTCGTCTACAATTTCAAATAGCGTATAGTAATATACTTTCATAGAAAAATACAGTATGTTTTGATTG
Source organism: Anneissia japonica (assembly GCF_011630105.1). Lineage (NCBI taxonomy): Eukaryota > Metazoa > Echinodermata > Crinoidea > Comatulida > Comatulidae > Anneissia > Anneissia japonica. The sequence goes on from NW_022727758.1 coordinate 405,381, forward strand.
AAAATTTAATTCTTTCCAAAACCATTTTTTACTACATAAATAGTATTTCCTAAAATACCAGTACAACATGTTTGAATACACTATTTTGATCTGGTTCAAATGGAATTAAATATATTACTGCCACAGAAAACTTTTAAAACACTTCCTTTAATAATGGTGACATATAGGATATTAATTAACCTTTTTGATGGCATAGCTCATATCAAATAACTTCATTTGGCTTCCAATACAACATAATTCATATCACATCTGTTATGATGTGTAACATTTCCTTAATAAAAAAAAAAGATAAATAATATATATAAAAAAAATATGGTATATCAACCATGAATCCATGTTATATTTCTCATGTTACATATGAAATATTGATCCCAAAAGATTTTGTCTATAAAAGCCAAACATATGAATGATATTAATATAATTACACTTGAAATTATTATATGCAAGGCATTTCATCGTGTTCATTTCCTTTGGCAAACCTATATAAAGAAGTTGTGGTATAGAGTGGATTTCTGTTCTGCTTTTGTAAGAATGACTACAAAGAAAATAGGTTCCATAGATTCAATTCCATTTCAGTTTTATTACAAAACCTAAAATTAAATTGTTTGTCATTTTAAGACAACATGGGATGATGAGTGGTGTTAACTAAACATAGGGTTACAAAAAAAAAGTGGTTATTAAAAAAAAAGAAAACTATTTGGTCTTAAGTATGTCTTATATAATATCCATGTAAGGACAAAAAGACATCGCAGAGGGCGCACCTTTCCACAAAATATTTAGCAGGATATTCTGTAGGCATGCTCACACGACGTTAATCTTCACTGTGGTTTCGCGCATTATTTCACTGTCTGCGTGTGAACTTTAGCAAAAGCTTAAATTCACTCCAGTGAAGACAACAGCGTAACATTAAGCACACGTCCCATGTAACATTTTCTCGTGTGAATCAGGTATTAGTCATGTTTCAAACAATACATTAGAGGTCACGGGTTCAAACACATTGAAAGCCTGTAGTATAGTCTTAACAAATGAAAATTATGCTTCTATCAGTGTAAAATGATTAATGGATTTATTGTATCTTTGTAAGACCTGCTTAATATCTTTTACATTCGCCGCGGCAGTCCCAAGCTTTGGAACACTTTACCAGCAGCTGCGTGAGTTGTCATCCCATAATAGGAAGCTCAAAACGACTTTTAGTCTGCAGATTCTTCTTGTTTATGTTTCTTGGTTCTCCCTTTCTATAATGTTTTCTTCAATTTTGTTCTTCACATCTATCCTCATGTATCCTGTTATAAATATTGTGTCGATAACACAAAGAAATTATAAATAATTGAATTATTATTTATAGAAGAAAAAAATATAACCAATTTTTGTAAGATTAAGGTCAGCATGATTTCTTGACAATATATATATTTGTTGGGAAATGATGGCATAGTCAAAAGGAAATGGATATTCATCTACTAAAGGTCAGTAATTAGAAAGACCATTCCACTTGAAACTCTGGGGTATATGTTGATTGGTCTTAAGTTAGAGAGACAAGGCAATATTAACATATGTAAAACACTTTGCCATATAAGGTATAATTTGAATGGTTGTCACTAAGTGTGCACTGAACTGTAAAATCCTAGGTCCCTAATTCCATTTTCTCTAATGGACCCTTTCCGGAAGGTCAATCAAACTTTACAATTCACCAACCAGAATAGGACCAAAAATACATCGGTGCCTAACTAACAATAACACATTGTGTCCCACAAACGCACATGATTGCGTTGTAACACTGTCATTTTGTGCAACCTTAGCATAAAGATCCATTTGCCAACATCTTCTGGATCTTGATCTAAAAACATGGGTTTCTCAAATATGCGAGAAGACTTCTCTGCATTTTGGAGAGTAGGTGCATTCTCCCAAGGAGTGTTCATCAGACCCGCCAAGAAAAAGAGGTTGCCCATACACAACTCTCGTCATGCCTGCCGATTGCTCTAACCTGGGGTGGTTTGTACTTTTACACAGGAAGATGAGCAACATTCAGTACCTTTTGTCAACTTTGATTGCCCCAGGATGGAAGTCTAGGTGCATGTGAATTACTATGTCAGTGTTAATATGCAGTATATAATGCCAAGGCCTTTTTATGGGCCTCCAATTATTACCGTAATAACAATCAATCACCTCTGGAGCACATACACAGCTCCTTTAGTATTCCATAATGTTGCAACTGTAATTAGGATATTGACATTCACACCTACAATTACTCATAAATCCAACCACTAATATGTCCATGTTCACAGAAGTAACTAGGCTTATAGATTGATAAAGCAGAACATTATAACTGATGATGTATGCAATGAGAAAGGTTTTTTTTTTAAATTATTATTCCTATTACATCATTTTTACAATAGCATATGTCTCATCACAAAATGAAATGATCCTTTATGGTGGTATTTTTAATCATGAGAAGAAATTCTTGTGTCATAGGCAGTGGCGTATTTATGAGTCTTCAAGGGAGGGGTTTGGTGTGAAAGTGAAATTTCGGGGCCCTGAAGATAAAGTGAGGGGGAGTTAGCTCACACTAGACGGTGATATGAGGAGATTCTTAATTTAATACTTCATGAGCATAATTTTGTTGCTTTGATCATTTTCAATGAAGGGGAAGGGGGAATGTGTCCATCACCCACATACATCTCCCTAGATATACCACTGGTCGCAGGATTTGAACCCAAGATCTGTTATTGGAAGACAAGCAGCTCCACCATCAGCAAAGCTTACAGCTCTACTCTGCAGTGACAGATTAGTTGCAATAATGAAAGTTAAGAAACATCAACTAATAATAGTAATTATCAATGGTTAACTTCTGATCAGCAACTTAGGGCTGACTAATATATGACAAACGATTTTAAAACCTGTATGTTCTATAATCTGTCAGACTCTTAATAAAGTCAACTAGATTGAATGTACAGATGATCAAGATAACCTACTATAGTATAATTGATGTGACCAGGTTCCTTTTTTCGGTAAACAGCCCTTTAGCAATTTTATGTCAACTTGAATTTCCGATAGGATAAATATGTGAACTACGAACTATTCCTAGTGGAGAAACCCACATAAAAGTGCCTTTCCTCAGAGCATAATCACATGCCCAACCTCAGGCCCGAAACCCTTAATTTTTTCATTGGTAAACCACATTATTTCCACATGACGTATACTCGCTTCTAGGCAAATCTATGAATTGAATATGTCCACAAATGAAAAATCTAATATAATCAATTAAGATCTACTACAAATTCGGTCATTAAATTAATGTCAAAGAACATCCGCCCAGCTGCCATAAAGCCTTGACTTGGTTCTTTAACAAACTATTTTGACCTACAAAATGTAACATCACTGACAAAAAAAAGTTACAAAAAATACTAATAATATAGAAGATATAATTCTGCAGTGAACAATTTGTAACTTCATAAAATTAAAAGTAATCCCAAAATTTTGAAACTAGATATGACCTTCTAAAAATGTTTGGAACAATATTGGAAAAGATATCAAAAGAAGGACAAATTAAATAGATTTTAGTTTTCCAATCTTAACTTATTTACTGTTTCTGATTTTCTTATTAACAAATACAGGAACAGCATGTAAAGACAAACAACATAATTTATTTCACAAGCTTTCGGCAACTGTGACTTCTTCATGATAATGTTTTCTTACGTTTATCATTGTAAAAAGAAAATAAATATAAATATTATAGTAATAGTCTTTTTTTTTAAGAATCTTTAAAAAAGAAAATGTACATCTCAATGAAAGGTTTTTGCATGATATATGTATGTAGTTCCTTATCAAAAATGTAAAGGTAAACTCCTATTTTGTACTTTTTTTTTAATTGTATGTCTTACTTTAACTTTCACTTAAATGTATCTAACTGAACTTTAAAAAAAATAAATAAATAAGAATAATATTAATAATAAGTTTGCATAATACCAAGACATTCAATGAGCTTCATACTTGGTACCGTAAATTTTAAAATCTATCTTAAGATTTAATATTAATTAACAAATAGCCATTTTTCATCACTTAAATTATTGAAGGATATAGGGCTATGTATGTTTCACTTAAAAATTATTATTAACTAAAAGAGTATTAAAAGTTGAAAGCAACAATTATCAATAAAATCTTATCTCTACTAGATCGTCAATCATGGAATATACTCCCCCTCTTAGGAAATGGACAAGTCTATTTACTTCAGGCAACATTTTTGGCAGGATATGACATTAAATTTTGTTAACAACCAGGAGCAACATCTCGGCCCTTGGGAAGGCTGTAGGTCAGCAAGGTTATTCAAAGGCCTATCCAGTCCAAGCTGACTACCATCCTCAACGATGGAATCAACCAATCTCACTGCCCAGGATATGTGCAATCAAAAGGCATACCCACATTATAATGGAATATTCCAAACTGGTTCAAGTTCATTCAGTAATAATTATTTGACTTAATGACCCCAACCTTGTCTATGTTAAAGTAAATCATACAGTTAATAAATAAAAGTCAAAATATGAAACTGTCCTTGAGAGTTGAAGTACATGATTAAAATGGCCAGATGGTTAATGATCAACAGTTATCTAGCCATTTTTTTTCTAAGAAATGTAATAATCTATTAATGGGCTCAAATTATAAATAAATAAATAATTTTAAAAAAGCAAAATATTAGGATCTAAAAAATTGTAATAAAAAATATGAAAACCTTAGACTTCAAAATATTAAAAAACAGTTGAACTTTCCTACGTCGAATCCAAAATGGCATTGAAAAATGATTTGGCTTAGATAAACTTCGACTTACAGATCAACAAATAATGGAAAACACAATAATTTGGCATGTAAAATAAGATCGACTTAGAAATTACTTGAGTTAGGCAAAGTCAAATTTGGTAATCAACTCTAGCCCAACTATTAATTAAATCATGGAGGTATACACTAAAATTAATTTTTTTAAAAATAGATAATTATAAAATCCATGATTAGGCCCCATAAAAACAATTATTAGTTTATCACCCTATCAAAGAATAAAAACTGATGAGTGAGGGATTTTTTTTCCCCCAACCCTGCCCCCATTTTACCGATGTTCACATGGTTAGGGACAAATATATAAAAAGTCATAAGAATGGAATCAAATTTATGTTAAAAATATATGTTTTTGTTGTACCAGTAAACATATTTGCAAGAAATCCTGAGCTTTTCAAGTTAAAAAAAAAGATGGAAAAACGACCGTTTGAAATAAAAATATATGTTGATTGAAAAAAAAAAATTTAGAATTTCCCCAAAAGTGATGAGGGAGGGGGTGATACACTAATAAATTTTTTATGGGGCCTTAATGGTCAAGAAAGGCATAGTATAATATATGAATTACACAATAATTTTGACTGTTGAGATAAAAAAAACAATTATAATTATATAAACCATGGCAAATTAATCAATTTAGATACAAACAAAAACAGGACAGGAAAAAAGAATTTGTGAGATTATAAAATATGTATATTTAAAAACAATATTTAATTCTCGTTTTAATAGCGAGAGACTCGACTACACCGTGACAAAAGCAAGTCCTAGGTGGCCCATTTCCTATCGGCATATTTCTGAAGCCATCATTGATTGGAAGGTGTTATTACTTTTATATAAGTAATTTTGTTCATCACTGTATATTTATACCTGACAGAACTGCACTGATGCAATAATTGATGTTTAAAAATGTTCTTAAAAACATTGTTTTTGAAAAGAATTTTTCTATACCAGCAACATTGAGTATACTGAGAATGACTGTAGTTTCTACTGTTTTATTTTAATCAAACGACTGCTGTATAATTACGATTTAATGACAAAGAAAATTGAGTCGCAATCAATCTGAAAGTCTAGCTTTTGTTATTCAAGTATGAAATGTTGTTTGCTGCTGTAGTCCAACATTGCCTTGTTTCTAATACATAGTTTAAGATTAATGTCACCTCAATACAAAGGCCAGCACAAGGCAGATACTTTAGCATTAAAAGCACATGCTTGGGACAAAAAAACACTCAGAACACACTCTCTCCGATGCAAAAGTCAAACATATTATTCCTCAACGCAAGTGTGAATGATGTGTGTTGTGGATGGTTAAAATTCATGGGATCATTTATCAATGTTAAGAAAACAAGCGAAAGAAGAGATTAAAGATTTGACGTCAAATCTGAAAAAACTAATACCCCATAATACGGTGAAGCAGCCAAAGGTTCGCTGGTATGGAAGCTCACATTGGCCATCTACAGAGAGAAAAAAATAGCTAAAGCCTTTTTCTACTAAATATAGTAGGGATGAGGTGGTCACTATGGGTTAAGTGATTTTTGTCAGGGGAAGAAAACTGAGTTGAAAACATGAAATCTTCAACTTTTAACTGCCTAATGAAATAGATGCTACTTTGAAAAACATTAACAGTTATGCTACAGTACATTATATTATAATTATTATTTTTAATTACATTTTCAAGAAGAATAAAAATATAATTTAACTATTATGTAAGATGTAATAAAAGGTGATTACTTATCATTTTTAATGTTTATTTTAATCTTAAATTTAGTAGCCGAAGGTTGAATTATAGCAGGCTACATTAAAAATGGTAACGTATAATAACTTAAAAGTTTTTGTAACTATACAGAATTAATCTTAATTTATTTTAATGTTCAATCTAGTAGCCAATGGCTAAAAAATAGTTGTTTACATTAAATTGTAAAAATAAACACAATTAACCATAACTGCTACAGGTAAAATATTAATATATGTTCCATTAAATAACATTTGCCTAAATTCACTTCTTCTAATTGTCCACTGTAATTACTGTATCAAACATATGAAGAAAAAGATAGATGAACATTAACAATCATGAATTTAATTTCTTCTCTTTATTGAAATCCTAAGAAGGAAAACTTAGAATAAAAGAGTCGTAGTACTAGAATATTAAAAGATAGTTAACACTATTTATTTGGTCAATTTTCATTTATATTAGGCATGGATTATGCGGCCTATTAGGCTTAATATAATTATATATTAATATTTGGTCTGCAATAAAATATATGTTAAAAACCTAAATTTTTCAATTAAAAAATACATTGTTAAATAAAAATTATGAAATAAGTTTCAATAAATAAAACACAGATTACAATAATTCAGTCCTCATACATTTTACACACTTGAAAATCCTCAAATTAATTAGAATGTAATTTAAGGGTCTATATGCAAAAGAACATGAGAAATTACCATTTTATTTATGTTACTTATTATCTTAGCCTGTTAAATAGTGACAATATTTTCTTTAATTCTAATTTTCAATTGAAATCTAACAATTGATCTAAATACACAAAATATGAAATTCAAACATTAAACCTTATTTTTCAGCACATTCTATGGCAATGATTTTGTATGTCTAGGCCTTTTTATGGTCCATTATAAATAATACAAAACAAAAGAAATGCATAGCAATTATGCATGCCATATCTTAGAACAGAATTGAAGGTACTATATTTTGTAAAAAGTTGTTATTAGTAATATTCCTTAAGTTATTATTAAATGAACTTTCATTTTGATAAAACAGCTCTGAGTACCTGAGTCATAGTGTATAAAAAACATTATTATCCTAAAATAGCTGTTCGAAAAGCAAGTAAAAATGTGAATAAGGTTAATACCTGCCCACAGCAGCTACTAACTATACTGATATTTTTTCTAGGGCCAATGTGAGAAGCCCTTAGCACCTTGGTAGCCCAGCTGAGAGGGTTCCCTTGGCAGCATCTGCCGGCCGCCAAAGAGTCCAAGTTCAAGTTTTATTGGAAAACTGAGAACAAAGCTTCACTAAGCAACAGTACATAGCCTATTAAGATGTCTATTTCAAAATAATTAAAGAGTTCTCATTCAAAATGGATGACACTTTTTCCCTTTACATTTTTTTAAACTACATTTGTCATTGTTTTTCACCCTAGTGGCTCAGGGCACTGCCCCCATCTGACCTCCTCACGGTGCTGCTGACAACTTCATTGAATTTTTACATAATCATTTTTCACTTGTACTTTTATTATTGACTTGAGGTACAGAAATATGATTATTTGTAAAGACTGTACACAGAAATATCAACTTAGATTTTAAATGTTTGCATGAATGCCCATAGGAAGGTTAGTTATTTTGAAGCTATAATTATTCTATACTTTGAGTCATAATTCTTCTACTTTCCACCTTTTTCACTTCCTTCACAAACAATTTCTATAAGTTGCGATTTAGGTTTTTTTGTTTTCTGTCCCTCTTTCATCAATTGTGTCAACAAAGCAGCTGGAGACAGTTAAACACTTTCTTCATACAGAAATCTATCTGAAATGTATAGGATAAAGTACTTTTCTCAATCAGTGCATTCTCACCCTATCTCCTTAAAAGCACTGTATCTCCTATAATACGTACATCATTTTCATTTCCCAGCGTGCATCATTTACACTTCTCACAGTGCATCACTCACACTTCCCATAGTGCACCATCCCCAACATTTGTTATACAGTACCCAAAACAACATAGTACATTCCTTCCCACAATGCATCAAATTATGCAAAAGTTAAGGCTTATGACATAATCAAATGTGGGCTTATACCCACATAAAAATAGTACTTCCCACAGTACACCACACTCACACAGTGCATTATCGTCACGTCCCACAATGCAACATACAGTACATTATCCTGTGCGAGGCATTATTGCTTCTTCGAGCACCGCATCCATCCCCGATCCCAGCAGCGTACCCCAGACACATAACATGATTTACCGTATCTAATAAACTGCCAAGGCTTTATTGCAAATCATAACAATTTGTGAAAATAAATGTAAAGCTGAGTCCTTGGAAATACAGTAATTCCCCATTGTCATCCGTCGCATTAACCTTTCCACCTTTCCACTCAATGTGGCAATATTGTACAATATCATAGATAACAACACATGTGGCAACCCATTGGTTGATTACAGTAAATCAATATTAAGAAAAGTCTTATTTTCCTTTACGTCTATGAATAGTAAGTTATATAATTTAGGCTCTGATCTTCAAGGAATCGCTATACAAATGTTGCAACATAAATGGATGCCTGTTTTCTGCAAACTGTCCATAACATACAATAGAATTATTATGTACGTGCAACAAAATATCATATTTATCATTATTATTATTTTGAAACTCAACAAACGTTCTACACCCCTGCAGCCTTGGAAAGATTGCCAGAATGAAAATAACCCTCTTCACTCCCACCTCCCTTCTTCTCACCCATGCAATATTTCTTTTTGCAACTCTTGCAATAACACCCTCCTTTCTACCCCTTGTCGCACCTCCTGTTTTGAAACATCATTTCTTTCATATTCCCTTACCCTTGCATGCTTCTTTTCTATTGAACCTTCCACCATCTCTCCTCACCAAAGTGAACCTCTCAACATGTACACCACTATTAACTCACCTTTTCAGTCTATCCATACATTACCTACCTATCTTTATTGTAAAATAATTTTTTTTGTAACTTGTACTACATTGTAATGTTTGTTGGCGGATAATGGACCCTATGGCATATTGAAGCAGCAAATTGAATTGAATTCAATTGAATTGAATGAATGTACTATATTTAAGACATTTCAGAAAAACATAATTCAAATTTACAGTCAAAATGATCTGTTAAAAAGCAGTGTATTAAATGGCAACATATAGTTTGGTTCAAAGGAAATAGATTTAAATGTTTTTAAGAAAATCTTCATTATTTCAGTTTAGAAGGAAATAATTCTGTTGCCCACACACACACATACTGTATTATGGCTTTCTAGGAAATTTAGTCAAAAATACTGAAAATGTTCAGAATTCTAACTTCAGTTAACTAGCAGTGGTGACTTAGAAATTTTCAAACAGGGTCTTACAAGTCATAAAAAGGGGCGAAAACCAAGGGGCGACCAGTGCTGTGGGAACGTGGAATAAAACATCTTTTGGATCAAAATATTAGGGGTCGTTCACAATAATCAACATTTTCACAAGTGGACAAACACCCTTTTTTGGTATCCCCTCCCTCCCCTCTGAAAGTACAAAAAATGTTGCAAAACCATTCTCCATTTTTTTTGTGAAGTCAACTGAAGCAATGTACTTGGTTGCTTAAAAATGAATATTATATCTATGGGTACATTATAATTTGACCATTATTTTACATATTGCATGTTATTTTGAATCAACATTTTTATGCATATATGTAAATGTGTACAAATTTGTTTACCCCCTCTCCCGAGCTTTCTGTTTGTACAATTGTGAAAAATGTTGATAATGTTGAACGACCCCTTAAGAACTACAATCACAGTAACTGATCTTACTTGGATCAGCAGTTTAATATTTTTTGTTCAACAATTTCATGTGGTAGCAGACGATGGAGGGTCTATGCAAGGGGAATTTCCCTTTAATGACATGCGCCACCACTGTTATAACTTTATAACTTGTTTCTCATTTTTTTAAAGTGCAACTTCATCAAACATTCATACCTTAATATAAGCATTTTATCTTGGGTAGCATTGTTATTAGATTATTTTAATGAACTTAATTATTAATAAATTGCAAATGCATCAAATAAAATTTTCTTAATGTATTTATTTGTTTAAATACAGGTTTCCCTCCAATTAAAGACCACTTTTGGGACTTGACTTTCTATGATCTTTGGCAGCTTTGGTCTCTAACAAAACATTTGTAAATATGGTACCACAGAAAAGTGGTCCTTAATTAGAGATTGTCTTTAATTGGTATAGTTTTAATTAGAGGAAGACATATAAATATGTTTAAATATTAAACCTTGAATTTAGTCATTCAATTTAAGATTAAATATATGAAATACATCTTTAATCTTACTTAAAATCAAATCAAAATCAAATCAAATCAAATCAAATCAAAATCAAATCGAATATGCAATATGCCTTTAAACTTAATTCAATAGCGAATAGATTTTAAAGAGTTTGCTGAAATCATTAATATAGGAAGGAGAATGAAAAATTATGGCTGATAATTATAGGTGTGAATGTCTGTACATGCTTAATATAGTATTACATTTCTTATAACAAAATGAATGCAAGAGATATCCTAGTCCTTTTAATCAATTAAGAAAATGCGTTTTCATTACTAATAAGGTTACACATTACATTAATTTGACTTCTTTCAATTTGATGAAATCTTGACCATTCCAATATATTGAAATCAAGTAACAGATGATAAATTACAGACAATCAGACAGGATAGAAGCTTCTAGCAAAAATTAAAGGTACATTAAAAAATAAAGTATAAATGAAATGGAAGTATTACTGTACAATTAAACTTTGAATAATAGTCGAATCTAATCTATTATATTAACTATCAACATAAATTACAAAAAAAAACATAAAATGATTCAGCCTATTAAAAACACAAATTGAAACTACATAAATTATACTTACAGTATTATAATCATAGTTAACCTTTTAGAGAAATAATGAATGTAAATTAATCATTAGGCCAAATAATATAAAATCATTGTTTTGCATCCATTTTTTTTTTATGTTGATGCAAAACACATTTGGCATTTGTTTTTTGATGGGCCATGAAAAATGCATCAAAGCATATCACAATAAAGTACTACAACACAATTTGTGCATCATTTTTATTTCAGTTTTAATGAAAAAAAAATTATTCTAAGCATAAAATATTCTTTTGTCGGATATATGTTTTAACCTGTTTTAAATTTTTGTCTCATTTTATTGATAGTGATGATTTTTATATTGTCATTTTTTTAAACTTTTACTGCCAATTCAGCATTTTTTATAATTAAAAACCCGGATAAAATAGAACAAGAATAAAACATTTGAAAACTTTTCTAGTTTGAACTCATCTTAAACTTTGAATTCAATTCCATGAACAGTGTACAGTTGAAGTTCGTAATATGGTAATCGAGTCTGATTTGCAGTCAAGATGGCTACCAAGTAACAGGCTATCACGCTGACCAATGGCAACATGGGTAATTAAGAATCTGTCAACTTTTTGAAGAACTGGTAATACTGTATCAATAACAAGCTCACGTTCGTCACTTCAAAACAAATTTCTCAATAATTCTCGTGAGATCATCAAACACTTTAATATTTTGGTAGTTTACAATTGCATATTAGTTGTTGACATTTCCAACCGAAAGGTTTGGATAGTCAGAAATTAAGCTTTGCTTTATTGTTGTAGAGTATTATTGGGATTGCCACAGGGAAAGCTGATGGTTTACCCTTTAAAGCCACGCCATTTAATACCTATCATCAAGCATATTTAACGAAGAACTCGGATACAGTTATAAGATACAGATTTGTGAATATTTAAAAACTGTGGGAAGAAGGGGTGTAATCACCCTTTTTTCCACCTTCCCCCCCTCCAGTTTTTAAATATTAAAAAATCTGTATCTCATTAACCGTTCCCGAGCTTTTCGTCAAACGAGCTTTTTTTGTGCAGAGAATGACTTTAACCCATTGACTTATTGATTTTTTTTAATGATTTTGAATTTTTTTTCAGTGTCAGAAATATGGTTAAGTATCATTTTTTCTGAAGGAATAATACAAAAATGATTGATACCAATTGAAAGATAATAAAAAAAATGCTTCTAAATAACTTATTTAGTATTGTGAAATTATGAAAAAAAAATTTTTTTAAAAATTTCCAATTATTGTTTTATTTTATAAATATTTTTTGATGAATAATTTTTAAAATAAATTATTGAATTATTGAGTCAGTAGTCAGAATACAAACACATCTCCACATCAGCACAAATTATTCCTTTACAAAATGAATCTAAATTGGAATTTATTGACGAAGAACTTTGGAAGATAAAAATAATATAAAATTTTACATCATAGGGGGCCTAGGCCGAATCCCCTAGGCGCTTCGCCATGTTCAGTCACCCATTCCCCACTAATAATAATAATAATATGTCGCTCTTATATAGCGCATCATGCACAATGCCTCTAAGCGCTTCACATTACTACCCCGGTAGTTGGATCAAACACATATGGAACGCATACTCAGCTCCCTGGGGAGAATTCCATAATATTGCAGCTAGTAATCAGCGCAGTTGTGTTCGAACCTACCAGGTACCCACTTGTACTCCTGGGTGGAGAGAGGCAACCGTGGTAGATAAAGTGCCTTGCCCAAGGACACAAGCGATTTGCACAGCGAGAGTTTCGAACCCCCATCCTCGAGGTTGGGAGTCCAAGCCACAACCGATGCGCCAACCGCTTCTATTCCACTACGCACCGTACCGTGAATAGCCTAACCTACCTCGCGAGGTAAAATCCATAATTCATAAAGTTCAACGGTCATGTTCAGGGTTCGTTTTCATTTTTGTAAAAACACAAGGTGGCGTCAAGCGTAATTGATAGCGCATGCTTTGCCTTCAGCCACAAAAAAATTAATTTTACGCGGAAATATGTCGATATAATAACCACATCTGGTACAGTATGTATTTTGAAAATATATTTATAGTATGCAAGTGTTAGAATAGTTATTTTCTGAAAATAAAGTGTGTTTTTAGGTGATTTTATTCACCACCAGTATTGACGCTGATGCCTCGATCAAGGCGATCATGTTACAAAAACAACGATCAAATTACAAATTGCTAATTACCCTAAACTTACAAATTAATTATAAATGGAAAAAGAAATATTTCTTCGCGCATACGATTTAAAAATAATTATTGCTAATTAATTGCATAATTAATTACGATCGTCCCTGGTGACCTTGGCCCGCTCGGCCCGCATTAATGCAGGCCTAGGGGGTCAATCAGTTAAGACCTAGCACTGTATTACACCACACTTTATTATATTTAAAAAAATTGATTACAGTATTATTCAAACAAAATCCAAGCTAATTCTTATGTTTAATCCAAAAATTATTAGAATTGAAAAATAGGCAACAAATAATACAACCATTGTCTTTAATAAAACATGAAAGCACCATTTCAATTGTCTCCTACTCAGTAATGTGTACAACCATATAATTTTCTACTACCGCATCAAGCAACAGAAAACTACAGTTCATTTGAAAAATTAGAGGGCAGACTTCAAATCTGACACTGGTACTGTAGAGTGTCTAGACACAAAATCTCATAGTTTTATTTGCTATTAAAAAAAATACATACTAAGTTTGTTTATTACTCTCCAGACTTATAACACTACTTTAAGGCAATCCATCTCTAGATATACATAAGCCTTGTTCTGACGGTGTAAGTTACACCGGTGATATCGTAGTAATCGAACAAGCACTTGTTATGAGGCTGACACAGACCGTATGAACGGGGTCACCTGATAGAAAACAAGCGCCTCACCCCGCAAGCTAACACCGACAAATGACCGGATTGGCAAAGCTCTCATCCGATAGAACTTTCTGTTAATTCACTTGCCACATGTTGATTGCAATAACATCTGTAGCTTGACCACAGTCTAGTTTTCGAGGCAATTCAGGCCTAGTTGGTTCATAATATCAAACAAAGCATCTTTAAAATTACCTTTTTGAGTTGTTTTTAACTTCATAACTATCAAAAGTAATTGAAATAAAACATTACAGGACAAGTCTACTTCGTGAATACTTACCTGGATAAACCGACTAATTGCCACTCATAGACTACCAACATCACCATTAATTTGTGTAATTTATATTATTACTGTTCGTTGTAAACTTCATATATTTTCATGTTTTTTTTGGGAACGCCGGTTAGATACTGTACGTACATGATTCTGAAATTACAGCTGATATGGTAGCTTTATCTTTAGCCACTGCAATTCACACATTCTAGCAAGAAGAACCACGAACGACCACGAACGACCATGAACAACGTTCGTGCTCTCATACTACATTTTGAGGCTCGGGTTATAAATGCTGTCAAAAATCTCCTAAATGTTATTAGGTAGGCTTACTGTAGGGTACCGTAGAAAAAAAAACTCAGAGAGTTTTATTTCGCTTTTTCGGAATGCTCTACCAAGTGAAGATCGAAAAATTGGATGTTAAACATATTTTGTCTTTTATTTGTCGATAGTTGAGATGGCCTACTGCCTACCAAATTCAAGGCAGGCCTAGCCCAGGAAGGAACTTGCCTAATGTAATTTCTGTTTTATCATCTTCGTTTTATTGAAACATCATCATGAGATCAATAGAAATAATTTTAATCTTCAACTTTTTTATATCAGTGTATAAGCTCTATAACTATCCGCTATAACTCTCGTGTAGACATAAGATTAAAATTTTATGCGACCTTGACTAGATTTCTCATTAACTTGCATCGAATAGGAGTGATCATCAGAAAATAGCTTTAGTTTCCCTTCAAAAAGAACCCTTCATATACTACTTTATTATTTATGATGCAGGGGCGGACCTGGGTTCAAATTTTGGAGGGGGTAACAATTTTTCCAAAAAAAAATCCAAAAAGAAAGGGGGTCTGGGAAAATTATGATTCCTAGATGGCGGAAAATGAGCTTTCCCGACTTCTGAATTGTCTTTTAATGACTTTTTAAGTTCTTTAAAATGTGAGCTTTCCCGACATGAGGTGTCTTTTAATGACTTTTAAGTTCTTCTCTCTTGAAAACGGTCAGGTACACTTTCTCATTCTTGTTACAGTAAATACATTAAAAAAATTTATGAACCCAAAAAGAGAACAGAGGGTGAATGTGATGACAGCAGAAACATTAGAGAGCAGCATAGAACTGGTGGTAGCCACTGTGTGTGCACCAAACCCATCCATGGGGTCTCTTTGTCCCCGGTTCAATTACCACGCACATGGTGGTAAAAATTAATTCTTACAGTTAAGGGAGCTGCTTTTCAACATTGCTTAAACCAAACTTCAATATTTCTCCGAGAGATGAGCATTTGTCTGAGGGGTGATGTTCCTACCTTTTGCACTGAAGACCTTGGTTGAAACCTGGGCCAGCAAAAACGGATATTAATTAGAGTCAGGCAGGATAAGGGACAATGTATCCATTACATGTTGGTACTGATTCTCTTTGTCTGCCGCAGGTCCGCAGGGGACTAGCCTAAATATAATATTTGGAATTGGACGAAAAACAAATTATTTTTATTTTATCTATTGCAAGTCTCAGCATTGTTTAATTTCTAATACAGATTTCCAATATTAAAATATGGCTTGCATTTCCATATTATCATTTTTAGGTTCCAAAATGGAAAAATCGATTTAGGCCTACACATTGGAAAAATTTTGTCCAAGTCTGAGAAATACAAAAGTACACTTTTAAGTGGTTGAAAATTGCTTCATCTCCCAGCTAGTGTCCCTCACTTTCCAATTACACCTCCTCGTCAGTTTCCCTCCCATTTTTAATAATCCTAGATATGCACACCACAAGAGTGAAAGAAATTAAGACATCACAGCTCTAGAGGTCTCACTACTATTAGGCAATACAAGTTCTGATGAACATCACAAAATAAAGACTGCCCTCACATTCAAAGGTTAGTTGAGGTTCAACAGGCACGAAAGTATTGTGGCCATCTGAAAAGTTCACAGCATGCTTAATGTAAAGGAAAAGAAAATGGATGGATAGTGGATAGCAGCCAATCACAGAACTATAAAACAGGATGGTCATATGCATAAATTAATGAGGTTGAACAAATGTGAGAATGTTGTCGAAGTCAACTTGTGTTACAAGAAGAGAGGTTTAGAAGACAGATTCTATAGCATTTACACTTAAATCAATAAATTGTGATTAAAAACATGAAACCGTACTATAATTATAGTCTAGTCTACCCACACGTACTGTAAACGTAAGTGGTGAACTAAAAAAAAAGTTAATATAAATTTTATAAAAAATACACAAAAGAAGCAATTAGGCCTACAGACTTGAATTTTTCAAACTTAAAAGATCAAGACAGTTTAATGTAAGTCTGTACACGGTCATGTTCCTGGTAATGTAATTATACTGGATGACGTATAGCATATAATCAATAACAACAAATGTATGTAAAAACATAGTAAAATCATTTTACTCCAGCCTACTAAAGCTACGTTCACATCAAGCCCGGATAAAAAATTGTGAGTTGCTACATTTTTTGAAAGCTGCGTTCACATCGCGCACGGAACACGGTTGTTCGGGTTAAGTATGTATGCGTTCGATTGGTTCGAACCAAGCAAGCTTGTTGCTGATTGGTCCAAGAAAAAAAAAATATATACGATTTCAGGATACAAATGGCTCTCAGATCCATCGGTCCAGATCCGGAGTCCCACTTAAAAATCATACAAATTTGATGTGAACGGTCCTATTCTTTACCGCTGAACCCATTTTTCATGATTTTTTCTCCGGATTCCAGACCGGAATCCGGGCTTAATGAAGATGCTTTGCTATTGGTCTGAATGAAAAAATTTTTAAAAAAATATATAGAAAAACAAAACTATACACTTATACTATAATTATGTAATTTAATATTCAATGTTATTTTCTTTTTGATGATCCAAAATTGAAATCTATGTAATTTAAGTCAAATTTTTCACTCTACCTCACCTTAGATGATATCCTCTATATTCCTTTGTCCTTTGAACAACTCCACAAAATATCCTAAACAATGTTAACTGCCTTTGTATCCTTTAAATATTTGCCTTCTATAACTAATTAAAATTCAATTCCTCAATTTTACTGTAACACTGTTTTTATATAGCCATTTATTTTTCATATTACTGCAACATGGACATACTGTACATTTTTATAGCAATTTTTAAGTAACTGTTGTTCAAGTTTAAATTTCTCTTTATTGTCATAAATTCTTTTTCCAAGGTTCAACATACACATAAATAAAGCTGAACAAACACCATGTTTTTTCTTAATCAGTTCAAAATGGAATTCAAAACATTATGACTGTTGTTGCAAACTAAATTTCAACTCCAAAAGAAACTACAGCCTGTGAACTAATTGGTTAATATATTAGGATTGCATTTATGGTGCTTTGTTACACTTATCTGCGAAAAGAGTACATCACTGTTGCTTTTATAGAATTTATCACGTTCAAAAGAGTGTATTTATGATAATCCAATTATTATAAGAAATTACTTATTCCTATTTAGTGACAATGAAAATAATTACAGTTCATGATTTACTATTATTATTATTTAATCATTTAGTTTTACTGTATTAAATTACAAATTATTATAAAAGTCAAATCAATAATATTCATTTTATAAATTTAGAACAAATTTAATTTTTTTTTTTCAAATGTATATTATAGGCAAAGTATTAGGCATTCATTATAAAGAAAAATATGAGGGAATTTTTAAAATTAAATATTTTCAAGAAGTCAACTAATTATCATCAGGTACAAAATCTGATATTACATAGCCTGCAGATGTTTCATTCTTTTGCTTATCTTGAGCAAATTTACCATGAATGAAGTGCAGCCAATGAAATTTGATCTGAGTGAAAACACAGCTAATGCACCAACCAGAGCAAAGCATGTGCCCCGTACCATGTATAGCTATTACAAGGGCCAGTAGGTTTGTTGAATACACTGTGGTAAGTAAATACAGTAGAACAAAGATATGGCAAAAATAATGACACTGTATTAGGGACTATTAAGGCTCAATCACTGTATATTGTGTACACTTAATTTGGTAACCTAAACAATTATGCCATTAACGGACATGGAAAGCTTAGCAATAATATAGGAAAGTAGTATTAACAAGATGGAATAGTTAATTGGACAAAGTAAAACATGTGTGAATAAAATTAAATCAATGAGTTGAATGATTAGATTATGTTTCTCATTTCTAGTGCTAAATGAGAATCAAAAGAAATATCCAAATTTATACGACGAATAATACTTTTAATCAGTTTTAATTTGTAATAATCTAGAATTTTAAAACAACTTTACTAAAAACAAATGTGGTTAATCTGATATATTTGAGTACTGTATTTTAATATATGGAGTACTGTAGTATTAAATAAGTATCTTTTTGAGTTTCGTAAATGAGGGATGCACTTCAAAAGAAATGGTTGTCATACTGGCTGTTAAATGCCTGGTGTGAAATAAGAATACTTAATATTATTGTAATGGTTTAGGTAGCCATTTAATTTCATTTATTATTTCCAGGTAATTCATTAGAAAAAAAGGAAGGAAGAGGGAAAAAAAGGAAGAAAAAAAAAAAACAAGAACAAAACAAGGTTGAATTTGAAAACAACGATAAAATGTACTTAATTACTATTGAAAGGCTCTCCCAACAGACAGGACAGAAACTTCAAAAAACAGTTTAAAATAGCAGACAATAATAAATTTAAAATTACAATTAATATAAATACAACAAATAATATGACTTCAATTCTTTATTTAAAGTTACACTATAATAATAAAAATTATGGGGGGAATAGGGATCAACCATTAAAGAAATGGTCACAAAGGTAAAATTAAATTAAAGCTTATCAATTGCATGGTCCATAAAATCAGTAGTCTGAAATTATTTCAAATGTACAGTGAAGTAATTAGAGCATGAAATTAGTGGCAATCTGTACTAATCCTAGCATATCGAATCCAGAATCAATGGTCATCAGCATGTCTAGTGTTAATTTGACCCGAAGTGAGGCCAGTGTTTAATTAATAATGGCAAAATATTGTTGATAAAAATGATTACAAAATATTTTTCAATAATTTTCCCAGAATACAGTACTACATTAAACTTTAAATTGTTTAAAATAACAATATTATTTTTAAAGAAATTAATCCTTTTCATCTTAAAATAAATAGTATCTTTAAAGACAGATTTGTTGCTTGCCTGGTTTCCTCGAAAAAGAGCAGGAAAATGTTTTGTTCTTTTTTGTTCTCTTTTGTTTATTGTCTACAAAAGATTTTCCAGAACATTTGCACATTCCCGTATCTAGGCCTGCACGCCAGGCCACATGCCAATACTCAATGACTACAAGATAGATTGAATGTCTGCAGCAAAAGGTGTTTCGCCTCAGAGAGTTTTGTTCAAAGGAAGATACAAGAATTGTTTTGGTTTGAAATATCTTGGAATAAAATGCAATCTTTTGTGAGTGTAAATCCCACAACACAGTGACAAATTGTTCACTTAAACTGTTCAAAGTGGATTTGAATAGCAATCAAAACACAAAACATTATGGCCTACCTTTGAATGATTCAATTGTTGCTTATCCTATAGAAAAAAAGAAAAGAAAGAAAAGTTATAGTACCAGTCTGTATCATAGGCATTGAGTTGTTTATATATACAAAAAAAATATAGAAATTTACAGAGGGCTGGACAATTACCCAGGTCATAAATTACTGACATTGTAATCAGAATCACAATGAATTTTATTGTTAAGAAATTATTACAAAGTCATGAAAATTGCCTTCATGTTTACTAACAGATGAAGTATAAAAAAATATAAAAAACTATCAAAACATAATTTAACTATACAATGATACAGAGTTGCACAAAGCGATGTATATGGGGGAAAAAAGTTAATAGAACACTGATTTTATTTAATTGGTAAATTAAATTAACATCTCTTTCATTGTTATTTTTTTTTTTTATGGAGTTTTTAATGTTTTATGCAAATTGCATCCTCTGGGATAATAGTATTATTTTACTGAAGAGGCAACCAGTATAAAAATAAATACATCAATAAATTAAAGAAACAAATACAAGAAAACCAAATACAGGCCTCCCTCTAATTGCAAATAAATATTATATTACTGTGGTCCCAAATTAATAATATGTCTTTTATCTTTATTATTCTAATAGACCAAAGCTACTAAATACCATGGAAATCCTTGTCCCAAAAGTAGTCTGTAATTGGAGGGAGACCTGTATGCACGATACAAAAAAGAAAAAATGTTAAAAGATTATCAAATTTCTATTAAATAAAATATATAAAAGAAAAGGGTGATAGAAATTATCTTGAAGATAAAACAAATTAAAGTGTTAAATTATTGAACATCAAAGCTTCCATAACACTCTCTTTCATCTTATAAAACACTGTAAGGCAAAATTAAAAACATTACATTTCCCAAGCCTGACTAACCTAAATCTTTCTTTTTTTACAGTACTGTATATAATATCTTGGCGAATCAAGCCGGATGTTATCATCAATACTGATGAGAGGCGGCCACAATATATATTTAATTTATAAGCCATGAAATACTGGCACCTACTGTAGGGCTGAAACACAGCGCGAACCATTTCACAACCTGTCAACAGTGCAAGCTGAGGTAAGCATGGCCGGCCGAGAATGGTCAGTGTGTGGTTCGAACCCTCGACAACGAGGTTCACAGCCTGAATGGAAATCGCTGCACCAACCCGCCTTCCTTTGAAAATCTAGGGTCAGCTTTTTTTTTATGCAAAAATAATTTTGACTACTGTAGGGTGGAGCTTAAAAATACAGTACTTGTATGATGATTCAAAAAGCAAGTTTTCAATCTTTGAGATGACAAAAAAAACATGATGACCGATCAATCTTGATTTTCACAAGTCACTATGCGTGGGCAATACTACAAATTTGTGATGGCCTACTGTAATAACAAAAAACAGATCTGTGTATTGCTAAAGTCGGTAGCTTACCTAAATTATAAAAGTAAACAAATTTGAACCAGTAAATTTTTATTGTTTTTTTTTATTTTGATAATAATAGTAATTAATAATAATAATAATAATATGAATACTCGTATAGCATCCAATCCGCCTCAAAGACAGAGTACGCTCACATTGCTCTCGCCATAAGATATGAGATATGACATATCAATAATAAACAATTTTTAAGATGATTGTTAATTTACCTAATAATAATTTTTTCTACTTTAGTAATGTTTATTTTTCATTTTTATATTGTTGAACATTAGTATATCATATAAAGGCTCTTTTACTTTTTACTCTTGTACACTGTACAGTCCATCACCAAGAATGTTATAGATGAGTTAAATCATTTTGTCAAAAATGTACATTTACGAAACATATTATTACTTAAAGATACTGTTTTTCATATTTTTCTTCAATCATAAAAATTTTGTAAACCAATTGAGATTTTCCTATGTTTTCATTGCTTATTTTGTGATGATTAATATGGATTTGTACATTTTCCTTAATTTTTCTATTTTTTTTTTTTTTCATTTATAAAGAGTACCTTATAATACTAAGGTACATTCTCAATTTATGTATTTTTTAATTACCTGTAACTGTAATTTTTAATAAATAAAAACATAATTTATTTGCTATATTTGTACATTTTGTGAGAATAAACAAGAAAGCAGATCATTACATAATAATAAAATATAAAAGTACTCATTACGAATTATATAAACTTTAACCTTCTTAATATAAAATAAAGAAACTTACATTATACTGTACAAATGTATAATATTTATGCTAAACTTAAGAGGGGATGGTAGCACACACTGTATTTCTAAAAGGTAGATTTAAAAGAAGATGAAAAGGATGTAGAGGCTTGCTTATAGGGATTGTGTTGCAGAGAGAGGAAGATCAGAAGATAATGTATTTTGCGAGGAGTCGAAAAAAACTTGGGGGTTTGAATAGCCTAGACACTTACTGCACCATGACGGTATTCTATGGAGAACGCAATGCCACAACTTGCGTGCAACGGACCATTTCTAACGACGATCCGTTCAGACTGCCAACAATCAACAGACGGCGTTGTGTCATTTAACACTCAAATCGAGGGGAGTTGGATTCGTAGGCTAACCACAGTCCTTTAAGGTTGCTGTAGACAGAGTGCATGATAGATAGATAAATAAATGAAGATCTTAGAAGAGTTTAAAGTTTACCGAGGCCTTGGGACCATAAGTTCTAATTTCGAAATTCAGTAAAGCATGATCAGATACTAGTACAGTACGTTTGAAGTTAGACCTTTAGGGTAAAATCAATCGACAGCAACGGCAATGCTGATTGTAGCCGGTATAGAACTCGTAAATGTTAAGGCAATACATGATAATTACAATAACCTAACATACAGTAATGACGTTGATTGTACAATATCCACGCCAATTGCCACGCAATGCGGGAGTTTTTTTTTTTTGTTTTTTTTTTTGAATACTGTAATATGCCAATTAATGAAAAGATCTTATTTCTGAAAACATCTGAGATGCATTCAAAGATGATTTTGTGACTTCAAGCAAGCATATTAACTGTAACATGGATCCAGGAAATAGGTCAACAATATAAATTATCATTCTTTTTTTATGTAGAATAATCCAGGTACCTGTACTCTATGTAAGCATGGTACTGTATGTTACAACAATGAAAACTTCTTATATTTACTACTGTCATTCGATAGTTACTATAATGTGCATACCTCTTTGTGAAGTCATAATAAAATGTTAATGTTGGTAGAGCAGGTGGAATGTTTTCTTAATAATAATTTCATATTTCTGTACCTGTATTAGTAAAAAATAATAATGTTAATTCTGATAAAATTGCAAAATGAAAGTAATTTTTAATAATAATAATTAAATTTTGCTATCAGAATTATAATGTTTGCTCACAAATATGTAAGGTTTAAAAAACAGTAATTAATTACTTCTGAACACCATTGTAATATTTGTTTCCTGACGCAAGACACATCATCAAAAGTAACAATAACAAAAGAAACAACATTGCAGCACCCATTGATACTTGGGAATTGGATTCAATACTAGCTACTGAGTGCAAGCTCGTGGTCTTGTGGTTATGGCATCAGGCTAGTTATATGAAGGTCTTGGGTTCGATTCACTTGATATTTTTTTCGCAAGTATTTGGGAAGGTACTGATTATTCAGTATGATAACAATCACTCATTAATTCTTATAACAACATAAAATTCTTGACACTTATAAAATGATAACAGAAAATGACAGTACTACCTGATAAAGAGATGTAATTTTACACAATTAAGTGGACAGAATGACCTATTTATCCCCTTAAAATAATCAGTCTGTCACCCTACATATTATTGTTTATTTTTTTGGTTAAACATCAGTATCATATGCCACCCACCAACAACAAGTACAGTATTGCACAAGATGACTTATCATCTAACCTACTTATGCCTACTATACTGTATACTGCAGTACTGATGCTATTTAAAGGGACAGTCCCATAAAGATCATGTGATAGTTATAAGTAAAGGTGAATTGACATTTAATCTACATTATAATGCTGGTCGCGCTGATCATTTGCAATTGGTTTACAATCCAGAAAGTGTATGCAGGATTCCCTCCAATTAAAGACCACTTTTGGGACTGGGGTTTTTATGGTCTTTAGCACTGAGCAGCTCAATGCAATCAGTGGTAATCCTGTTTGCTACCAATTCCAACTACAGGGCACGCATTCAGAAAAAAAAAAGGTGGCAGTGGCAAAATCCAGGGGTTTGTGCACCCTACCTAGATTCTCCCCTGGATATGACATGCCATCACTGAAGTCATGAGATGTCAGACATGAGAGAGATATACTACAATTAACCAACATCCATACTCAAGGTGGAATGGTAGATTACCAGAACAATGCGTTGTATTGTACTGTAAGACAGAACATTGAGGGTTTGCTTCAATGTTCTCTACTGGATTTTATTAAGGTTGTTTAAATGTGCCTGACATACCACTTCTTGAATTTAAGATCAAATAAAACAAATTTCTAGTTTCTCGTCCCCTGTCGTATCCATTTATACCCTCAATTTTCTTTTTTTCAAAATGTTAGGATGAGAAACTACTTTTTTTTTTTACTTGGCCTAATAGGGACACTTAAGTTTCAAACTGTGCTATCAATTTGTCACCAAACTGTAGTTCTCTTTTAAAAGGAGGTTAATAGGTCTCTAAACCTGTCTT
Organism: Anneissia japonica; assembly: GCF_011630105.1. NCBI lineage: Eukaryota > Metazoa > Echinodermata > Crinoidea > Comatulida > Comatulidae > Anneissia > Anneissia japonica. The sequence goes on from NW_022727758.1 coordinate 430,215, forward strand.
CTGATTCTATAAGGACTTCTTGGTGAAGTAAATGTGTAGGGACAAATTAATAGTCTATAAAAGTAAATAAAAAGAAGGTTGTTTGGCTCAGCAGTTTCCATTCTGGTTATTGAACTTGTGGTCAGGAGTTCAAACCACACACTGTCCAATCTCGGCTAGCCATGTTGAGATACCCCATTGTTGACAGTGGCTGAGTCCACTGTCACTGTTTCAGCCCTAAATGCAAGATTTTTATGGCATATAAATTTAGTGATTAAGAAACCCCTTACCTAGAAGTGGCTTTCAGGCCTTGTTTGGGGTGATTTTAATTTTTTTTTAATTTAAAAAAATAAAAGAAATTTTTGTCATTTATTAAACATTCTGCAAATGAAGCATATTTAAACACCCAAATACCTTTAAAAAAAAAAATCTCTTCTCTATTAATCTTTTTACCAGGTCACATCCCACAAAAAAACAAAACACCACCTGAGAAATAATGCTCAACTAAAAACATTTCCACTTCATAAGCCTCGTAACGAGACTGAACATAGCTGACCTTCTAGGATAAGCTAAAAGTGTCATCCTCTATAAATATGGTTTAAAAAAAAATTAAATATATTCATACAGTAAGCAAAAGTAAAAGATTTTTTCGTCAAGCAAGCTATGAATATGCAGTGTTAGAAAATCTGTTAATAGGAAAGGGGAATTGTTAACACATCACTAGAAAGGAATGTGGTAATCCCTTATAACAAGAGAACATTTTTAATGCACCAACTTCCTATAAAAATATATCAAAGGTGCAGAAAAGTATGCCTACTGTAGTGTATAGAATTCAATTATGAAAATTAAGTAATGTGATAATGGCAAATTAAAAACAAAATTAAAATGTGACCGGGTCTGTAAATACCAGGTTTTTGGTATTTTTAGATTCTGCATGAATTCTTCTAGTGTTTATTGATGGAAATTGGTTGAGTGTTAGGGAAGTTATGAATATTCAATTCATTGGATACCAGCCATGTAGGTTTTGAGAAAACAGCTTCAATAGATTCAAGTTATCCTTTTTAAATAAAGAATACCATAATCAACATAATTTTTCCCAACCGGGGGAGTGGGGTAGGGGTGTGTCCCTTGTCGGGGAGCTTGGACCCCCTTGTTGGGGAGCTTGGACCCCCTTGTTGGGGAGCTGGGCTCTTCGTCGGACAAATTCCTGGTGCCGCCCCCGATGCAAACACATCAATATGATGGGTACCTATTAATTTAACCATAGAACATACACCAACAAAAATTAATAATAATAATTAAGCTTGGCATTTTACAGTTTTACAAAATGTAAATATTGTTGTCGCTTAGCTTTAGATCAGCATGGCAAATGTATTCCCTTATTAATGATTGATGGGACGTAAGTAATTACTACACGTTATACAACAAACAAATTCACAGCATTTTAATGACTGAACAGCTGGCCGAGTGAATACTTCTATGTTGATTTTGATTAACGTCAGGAAACTTAACTGCATTTACCTGTTAAACCAGAATATGTACAGAAAAACTATAGAAAGAATGAAGTCACTTAGATCTGTTAGTAAATCTTATCATCTCAATGTAATAAACAAGTAATGATCACAAGATCCTGGAAAAAAAAAAATGAACTCCTTTGTAAAAAAAATTATCTTCATATCTTGGCTGCCTGATCGAATACTGTAATCTTAGAAATATACAGGTTTCCCTCTAACTAAAGGCCGCTGCATTTAAAGACTACATTTCTGCAGTCCAAATGATAATATTATTTTCTAATTAAAGACCAAAGCTGATTAAGACCATGAAAACCCTGACCCCATAAGTGGTCTTTAATTGGAGGGAGACAAGTATTTCATTCTTTAGTTACGCATTTTTTAAGGTCTGTTAAACCACCTTCCTCGACATCAAATAATAATAAATTCTTTTTATACTGATATAATAGGTAATGATAAATAAATATTTAAATTCATTCCTTTAATTATACCTGTATATTAGATGTGAAGCATGGATGTTAATTCATAAATAATGCATAATGTAGTGTACACAATGAAAATTCAGGCTTAATTTGCAACAAATGATACTACAACATATTACATTTAAATTTATTTAGATCAACTAAAATCAATCAATCAAATATTACAATCAATCATTTATTTGTACTTTCAGAATTTAATCAATCAAAACAGTAATCCTTAATTAATAATTTCCTAAATTATCATTCTGTATATACAGTAGTTTACCGTACACATAGCATAATTCACATTATATAAAGACTTGAAAGTACAGTATTACATTAATATTATAATTTTAAGAATTAAATTAAAGGCAAATTTCTTCTTGTACAGATCCATTGCTAGGCATTATCATAAAAAAAAACCTATTTTCAAAAATGACATGGTCAGCTTTTGTTGCTGTTGACAACTAGAGTACAAATTTGTGTATGATCCTTCACATAGGCTCTATTGTAGTTACTTCATATTAAATGAAAAATAAAATCATTAAAAGAGGGGGGAAAGGGAGAGGATGGTATGAGTGGGGTGGAGAAACAGTTGTTTACTACAGTAATATTCAAATACAATAGAGTAGGAAAGAGAGTACAAAGAGAGACAATTAGAGGGATACAGACAGAATTATAAGACACTAGGTATGAGGGAAAGGGACTGTAAACTGAAAGTGAAAAAAGGTTGAAATTAATACAATACTGTATATTGTAAACCCGGTGTTGGAGAATTGAGAAATAAAATGGAGGAAGGAGAGATAATATTCAAATAGAAATACTTTTTTTCAAATGTCCGTATAACAGTGAGAAAGTTGAGGTAGTTTGATAGATGCTAAGATAAGGCGTGATCGACAAATTATCCCAGACGGCAGAAACGTGTCTAGGTCAACATCCTATCACGAACGCGTCTGAGAAATCAGCCATTCTAATTACCATGCTATATGAATATTCATTTGCTACACGCTTGAATTACGGCCCGAGTCTGGACGACGGTGAATCGTTTGGACGCTAGTTGATTGTTTGAATGATTTTCTATTGTTTTCTTATACGTACATGTGGCTATACTTTCTCTATGTTTATATGAAGATTTGTAAAGTACTACTATATTACACACAGGCTTAAGGCAAGACTTTTTTAATACCTTGTTTAATAGCAAACTTAACTTTATAAAGATTGTCAGAGTTGGGTGGAAAAAAAAAATTAAAATATAACTTTGTTTTCTTAAAGCAAAATTATTTTGGCAAGAGCATCTAGGCGGGGGAGAAAATAAAAATAAAATGTTATCAAACAGTGTAGTAATGAGATTGAAAATGCTAGTTAAAGAAGAAATATACACATCATTTCAGGAAAGCCATAATAAAAATAACATTTTTTTTTTGGGTCGGATAGTGCGCTAACTGGCCAAAAATTAAATCTTAATTTGATTCAAAATCACCATTATTGGCAGTCAGATGGTTCGCAAACAGGCCTACCAGACAAACAAAAACAGTATAGGGTTATAATATAGTAGGATGTAAAACAGTTTCATGAGTATTTAATATGTACCATTATTAAAAATATACTTCTAATCATAAAGATTTTAAGCATAACATTCGTTCATGTTTTATAAACACACATTTAATGTACAAGCTGTGCAATCAGTGTTCTTTGCTGACACCCCAAATTGCGGCTTTAGGCATCGAGTACAATTTAATTGTTGGCAGTTGACTGGCTTGGAACAATACTAAACCAGGCTCAGCTGTCACTAGCGGATTTCTATCTTGAAACAGATGTCTAAAGGAGGACAAAGGATGCTCACTCAGATTGCGTACAATCTTCTTATGTATATTAATAAGCTGAACCCCACTACAGCTAATAGGTAAATGAATATAAAAGCAGACTGCTTTGCATACGATTTAGTACAAAGAGCTATAGCAAGGACAACCTGTTGTACTTGAATTATTTTTAATTATTTCATTATATTTACCAAAACTGAAATATGATACAAAGGCATGAATTCACCATTCATTTTGTTATTTGACCTATAAAATTAATTAAAATTAGCAAAGGTAATGTATCATTTTTTGTTGACTTGAGTATTCTTAAAAATATTATTTTATGTTTATGTAGTTTTCATAAATTGTTTTATGAAATAATATTAAATATTACAATTATTTTAACATTATCTTAGTATTGAACATTTATTATACAACCTATTGCTATTCTAAAGCTTTGTCTACACTATCAAATATCATCAAAAAAGCGTCACATAAAATTTGATGGAACACAGAGTTGAACACTTTTTTTGATACAATTTGATGATATGTGATATGACATCATCATACCCATATATGGGCACAGCACATTTTTCTTGTCACATAAAATTTGAAAGTGTTACAAAGATTAAAGCTCTGTCAAGTTTATAAAAATGTTTTTGACAAAAACTGTTGTATGTCCATATATAGTCATGATGTGCTAATATGGTGTGATGTCATCATGACCATATTCAGGCATGGCACACGTTTTTTGTAAGATAAAATTCTTCCTCCTAGTATAAGAATGAAGAGCAAAATAATTTCATATGATAATACAATGCCGGTACATTAATAATTTTAATGATAATTTTTAATGATTAACTTTAAAAAGAAAATCCATACTACATTAATAATCCTTAATAGAGTATGTTAAAGATAAAAAATTATCTAGGTTATTATTCTATACTTTAGTTCAGTTTAATTTATTACCAGACTTTTATTGAATTATTGTGTACTTGTGTAACACAATGACTCTTTGCGGAATGTGCTTTGAGGCACATTGTATAGTTATAGAGTTTTAATGGATCATGACCCTAATTCCTTGACCTATTTTGTCAAAAATAATTGAACAGTGTGAAGATAGACTGATAAACTGGGACAAATGAAACACCTTTCTTCTGCATTGTCATATTTTTCAAGAATATTGAAATCTAAGCATCTGGAATGGATATAATGTGTAATATTTGTTCTATTTAGCTACTTATTTATTATCAAATCAGCTGATTTAGATTAATATAATAATAATAATAATAATAATAATAATAATAATAATAATAATAATAATAATAATAATAATAAAGAAAATATGAACTGTTGTCATTTGGGTACTAATAATAGTACTGTAACTTAAGTTATATTTATATGATAGAAATAAAGGTAAGAATTATATTTGAATACTGTACGCATAGAAAAAATGTCAGATTTTATTATAAATACAAAGTAAATGAAATTTATTTTCTAAGGTTTATAAGGTAGGACTTATTTTGATTTTCTTTATTTTTATTATGCCTGCCGCTGATTTGAAATATCCAAAAATAAGATGTATTTCTTCCTAATTATATAAATTTAAAGCATTTAACCATCCCATTACTACACTGTTTACATTCAACAATAAAATTATATTTTCATTTTCTCCTCCATCTGAATGTTTTGGCAAAACTATTTGATAACTATTTGCTAAAAAAGAAAACAAAATAAAATTTTTACTTTTTTTTCCGCCCTTCTCTTGACAATCTTTAAAAAAAATAGGTTCCCTAAACAAAGTATAAAAAAAGTCTCGCCTAAAACACCACACACATAAGTAAATCCACTGCTACAGTTATAGCCTCTCCAGACAATTTCCTCCCATCCTTCACATTCTCCATCAAGAGATTCTCTTGTGACATCTTTGAACCATACTAAAATGACAACATTTTCTGCAGAGAGAGACTTTATCCTTTATTGGATCTGACACACCTGAACCCCTTTACTGTTAAGTGGGAGGAAGGATATCCTGTTGGATGTGTGGAAACAGATAAACAAAAAGAGGGATGCAGAGAGTAATTGTTGTTCCTAAAGTATACCATCGAGGTACAATATTAAGTTCATGAGCCTATCAGCTGCACAAACTGTACCATATACTACAGTATGTGTTCCCTTCTATTGAATTTAGAGTTGCTGTGTCACAACACCATGTGAAACACTTTAATTTTACAAGATACAAGATACCGTAACTTTATTGTCCGAAAGGAAATTACATTTGGACATTACATTGCATGAAATATTTTACAAAGTCAAACATAAAGGATGTGTTAGATATAAATTCCGACATAAAGTTTATAGTACAACATATACAACAAAACATTACATAAAGAATGTGTTTAAGCTAACCAGCCATTAACACAATGTTAAAACATTACCTAAGTGTTTGTCATAATCAATGTCTCTATAGCCAAGGCGATTAGTAGCAGGGGTGATCCAGATTTTTCCTCGGAGGAGGGGGAGGGGATGGCTAGTAAAAATTTCAGATGGTTTGAAACAAAACCTACTGTACAGTACCCTATCCCATCATTGAGATGTTACCCTTATGATGCAAGTATGGCTGATAAATTAATTATAATATTTAGAGGTCTAGGTCCCACCCTTTATCCCCTCCAAATCTTCACCTGCATACAGTAGTTTCAGAGCTTTTTCATCTGACATATTGTTTCTCTATTTCTAGCCTCATTTTACAACTTTTAATTTCCCTCTTGTATACATTACACTTACTGTACTGACAAAAAATATACATTGGATTCTTAATATTATGGGGAATTTTGTGTTAGTTTTTAAAAGCGCTACACCTCTTGAAAAAGCTATGAAAACTGTGGGTTTAGCAGTGGTGGCGCTCTACTAAATTACTAGTGTGTAGCTGCTAAGTAACAAACAAAGGAGTGTCACATGGTACCAAGACATATCAACGTAAACTTTGAAATTTGCATTTTTAATATGAACACAGAATGTAGATGAGTGTTAAATACTGTATGTCTTGAACTACCGCAATAATGGGCAAAAAAATATTAAATATTTAAAGAACTTAAAGTTTGGGATGTATTATTACCACGAGTTATTAACATTTAAAAAGTTGTCATCCCAAACTAGCATACAGTAGGGCCTATTGTCACTAAAATGTTAAACTTCATGAGTAATTACTGTATCTTTAAGAATGTGTATTATTAGAGAAGCTGAATAGTACTTTTACTCATAACTCATTAATAAATTAATTCTAGAAAATGGCCAGGTCTATTATTTTAAAGTTATAAATGTGGATAATATAAATATATTCAAAATACATACATAT
>NW_022727758.1:438580-452700 GCF_011630105.1 Anneissia japonica
GTGTAGTACAGACATAGAATATCATTAATATTTCCATTATTCATAATTCATTCCATTACTGAAAACTATTTACCACTGTACAATATTTTTTTTTTAAAGATATGGAATATGAAAATTATGTAACAACAAAGTATGTGCACTACTGATATTTATTTATATTAAATGATTTAAATTTACAGAATAAGTTCATATCTACCTGGATTAAAAATGAAATGATAAGCACATTTTTCCAATATATTATTATTATTTTAAAAAAATTATCAATAATAAATATTATTTATTTAAGTTATTCTATAAATTATGATTAAACTATGAAATGTACTACAACATATGAAAAAGGGATAATAACAGAGCAAATTACTCTACAATATTAAAAATAATAAATGATTATATTTTATTAATTTTTTTACACAATGTATTCATGTATTTCTATAGGCATACAGATTTAACAACCTTATTTTCTCATATGAAAAAAAAAACAAATTTTTGTTTAATACTTAATGTCACATCTGTACACTATGGAAATTAATGACTAGCAATCAATACAGTAGTCTAAATGCTTTAATAACTAATTAGAATAAGATCAATGATAATTGCTAATAAAAGCTATAGTCATGTAACGCTCAACCACACAGGGATCTAATTCAAATTAAGACTATACAACTGTTAAAGCTAAAATTGGCCAATCTCGTAAATTTTTTTTCTATTTTTAAATATTCAATCCATACAAGTTTCAGTGCAAGCAGAAGGAGCTAACAGTGCTACACCCATGGGCAACACTTCATTCTGCAAAAACCGGAGCCCAGCAGGCAGCGACGACTGACAGCTGTTCTTGCCGTTAAAACAGTTGTCGTGCAAATTATTTCAAAATAGTACTAAATAGAGGCAGACAAGAAATATGGTAACATAAGTTGCTATGTAGTATAGTGAGCTCGTATCTCTTTAAATCTCGGCCGATTTCCTAATTATTATTTTTTTAGGATATATCTACTTCTTAAATAAATTTTTCAATGTCTACTGTGGCACTGATTTTATGGATTTGAAACAATTTTTTAAAATTATTTTTGTAATTTAATGGAATACAATGCTGAAAGCGGCTTACTTTGTAATTGATTAATTCTAAGTTTATGTTCATATTACTTTATGTTAATATTACCGGTATTAATATATGGATTGCTATTCTAATTCTAATAATGAATATAACCTTACGAATAAAACTAAAAATGAATTGCAATAGTTGAGATCTGTTTAGGTATTACATTTGTATATTATAAAGATGGTTAGGGTCGGTCATTTTTTTGTTTTATTGATTTTATTCTTTCTAGATATATCTCATCTTCATGAGTGTTTTCGGAGAACTATTTTCTTAAAAATGATCATGTAAGGTATATTTACATTTTGAACATACTTATTATACAGGATTAAAACATATCAGGTGGTTGTAACAGCCTATTTTTTATATGGTTCAAACTTATACATACTGTACTAGGGATATAAAACAAACAATACTGTACGTCACACTTATAGATAAATATTAAATAAGAATAAAGCAATAAATGAATGGTACGCGCGCGCTAGACATACCGTTTAACATTTTAATTTATACAAGAAAACTGGAAAGATCAAGACAACAGTGATAAAATCAGAATTATGAAAGAATAAAAATTACACATCATTACAGAAATATAAACATCACACACACAGTCCAGACATTTAAATAAACATGTATACGCTTTCATATGCACTATAAAAATCCACATACATATTACAAGCTTGTGTTTAAGCATGTACAGTATATTATAAATACATGGACATTCAAATGTGATAGGCCTACAGTGTACAACTTAATTTGAGTGCAATATATTGAATTAAACTAATGAAGATTTCTTTTACCTGAAATATAGTTTTTTATAAGATAATTTGAAATTTCGAAGGTTATTCGATTCTTTCAATCCTCGTGGCAACTGATTCCATACATGTGCACCAGCATATTTGAGTGAAATTTTCAAGGTTTTTACATTTACTTTAGGTGGTTGGATAAGCTTATAAAATATAATAATTCAAAGTTGTTGCATACAGTATGTACTGTACATTATACATACTGTTCGCAGTGCTATAGAACTTATTTCATCATTTTAATTATATTGAATACTATAGTAAGTTCATTCATTCACTCATATCTATTTTCAAACATTAATTTATTCACTCATTCAATATTTTATTTTGGAATTTGCTTTCCATACAACAAAATTACCACTAGGTACAGTACTGTATATTCAAACAATGCATCCTGGGGTAGGACCCTTCGGGCCCTATGGTCCCAGGCTACAGCCCGCACACCCCACACAGTAAATAATATACCAAATCTCTTTAAATTTCTATGAGGGCTTTTAAAGTAATATTAGTTTATTAATGAATTATACTAATTACTAATAAATAAGTACAAATCCCAGTTACAGAATTTAATCTGCTGTACTATAGAAGCTTAATGTAAAAACTAAGATGATAGGAGATCAGAATTTAATGTTTGTCACTACACAGGTGGGAATAGCTTGTATGCCTACTTAACCTAACTACCAAAACGAGTGTCCTCTTTTTGACAGGGTGCTCAACTACCATGGCTACAAAAACAACCGGTCCAGATGTTTCCACGGGAATGTGGCAGTTCATATTTCACTTATCAAATTCGACTACAGAGCAATTTTATTAGGAATTATGTTTTGATGAAGACTGAATTTATCTTGGGTGGCTCAGAGTATACCAAAGCTATGTGAAGTTTAAACACAGTTATGAACACTGTTATTGCATATAAAACACATTGATGCTTTATGAAATTTGTTAAGTTAATGCTAACTCTTATTTTTTTGCTTAAGTCAAATTATCAATATTGCTTTAACTTAAAAATTGCGTAAAATTAAAAAGTCGATTGTACACATGAACCATCTAAGATGATTTTTAAGCTAAGATTTTGCTAAGATGGTTTAATAAATCAGCTTAAGATATTTGCTCAGGGACATTTAAACTTTTTTGACTTAAGACATTTGCTAAGCTGAGATTGATAAATCCCGGGCCTGTACCCTTTGTTACTACAGTAGGCCTAACATTAGTCTTTTGAGTTAAATAAAATTATGAATTATGAATGAATTGTTGTCATTATTGTTGAATGCTACTATGTGTACTGTAATATCTTTAATTTTGACATCAGATGATACAGACATTTATGGAAATGTAATTGATGGATACAAAATTAATTAACTTCAACACAAATTAAATATTTTAAAAACATCCTAGAATAATTTAATGATGATTACTAAAGTAAAGTAGCTTTAGATGTTTCTTTCAGGAAGACCACACATATAATTTAAGGTCTACATTAATTATTTATTCAGGCTAAAAATGCCGAGATTATGGAATTCTTAGAACCTACAATATCTAGGGCAAGCCATGGATTCATTGTTTTTTATTTTGATCACTGAAGCACATCCTATAATCAGGCTTTCTTGAATATTTAACTTACATAGGTTTCAAGAAAAAAAAATCTTCAGTCTAGCGATATCTTTGATATAATAACACTATATTATATAGCGCCGTATCCATTTAATATAAGATGCTCAGGGCGCTTGAAATGTGGACTAGGAACTCGATCAATGACATTCTTCGCCCCAAGGTTCCCTTTGTGTCTGTGCTACCTGAAAACCCGGTACCAGCAACTCTTGCGTCCACCACAGGGCCTGTCTATTCCAGTACACCGGGATATCCCCCTACTCGTCTTCATTCAAACATTGATTGTACTAATTTGTTTCTGTTGTATTTGAGACAAACACAAAAGTAAATGAAATGGCTATAATAACAATCTTGATTTAAAAAGTGACTATAGCCACAAAGTTGGTCAAATTTTTCTTACTGAATGTATTTTAATGAAACATTCCAATCAACATGAATGGATTGTTCTTTTCAAATAATTTTTGTCAAAGTAAAAATAAAATATCAAACGAAGAAGCATCTTTTACCAAGAAACTATGCAATGGAACAAATTAACTCCATTCAATCCTGAGGTAAAAATCATAATTGGGGGCACCCCCCTACTGTATGCCCCTGTTCAATATAATTGAGGGTACCCCCTATGCCCTTGTCAAGATCATTATCATAAAGAATGTAATGCTATGATGAAAAACAGTAGTATAATCAGATAAACATCTTTTATAATATTATTGCAGCAATAAACTCTTGATATTCTAATTAATTTTTCGGATATCAAAAATTACGAGGGCTTATTGATAATTTCTATATTAATTTTAAATCTCAATAGATCGTAAATCTTACTTTCCTACATGTACTGTACGTTGTTTATCTGTGATGACTGCATCTGTTCAATTGATGAAATTCTAAACTTGCATTCCTAGGTTTGAAGGCGCTATATAAATCCCTGATTATTATCATAAACGTTGTAAAGTATGGACGATCAGTTTATCAATGTCAATTAATCGTAAATTATATTTTGCTATAAAAGTCCTTCGTGGCATATGAATTTATTCATGCATAAACAAGCAACTGACGACATAATTCTAATAATAGTAAGATTCAGTTCTGCGACAAGAAATCTCGGACCGTATGCTAATAATTGTCTGTGATTCTGACCGGACTGAAAAAAATAATATGAACAGTGCTTACTCTATGATACTACTGTATGACGCATTGCGAACCAATAGTCCATTAAATACCTTTTCATTAGAACCTTTATTTTCTTCCTTTGATTTAAATTTAATTTGTATGCACAAGATACAAAAGTTTTTTCTAGAGTAAATAAAATAATAAAAAGCAAAGGAAGAAGGCAATTGCAGATTACTCGACTCAAGACTAAGACTCGCTAATAATAATTATGATTGGTTTAATTGACATTAACAAGAAATATCTCTACATTGTGATCATAATTTCATTGTTCATATTACACAGAATTCTTATCATATTAACTGTATTTCCATATTATATGGTTTGATTGACGTTTTTATATGAACCAGTAAAATTTTGTCCAGGCTCAGTGTTTTCGTTTTTCAGCCGATTTCAGGCTCGAAAACATTCTTATTTCTTTCTTATATTTACACACTTTCAAACATACTGTAGAAAATTAGTATTGTTCAGCAGCAAATTACTGTGTATTACAGAGGGGTATTACATACAGTAGTCACAGTTATTGCAAATAAGGTACGGAAGACATGTTGGACTTTCTATTTTTTAAAAAGTAGAAACCTTATTTGACATTTTAACTCTGCCTGAATTTGTTCTTTTTGTTCTCTATTTTTAAAGCAATTTCAGCCTCAGTGTTCTTATAAAAAAAAAATGTGCATTCTTGGTGCTTAAGGAACTTGCTGGTCAATCTCATGGTCTGCGGTTTTAATCCTGCAATACATATTTTACTCTCCAACTATTTCTTGGTTGGTTACCTAGCAACATAAAGCCATACCATAGCCTAGTACAAAATCAGACTGTAGACTTTTAAATTTGCCTATGCCGCAACACACACTTTTAATACTTCAACTAATATTTTCTTATACAAAAATATTCTCAAACTAATTATTCTAATATTCTTTTATTTGTTTATACTGTACTTATTTATTATAGGTGATGGTTGTGATGGTTCTTTTAGACCCCATTGGAAATTGTCCCTCTTGGACTTTAATGGGTTATCTGGGCATCCCCATAATTCTGTTCGAGAGGGTGATAAAAATTTAAAAAATTATTAGAAATGTTTTTACTGTAATTTTTAACGGGCTTCTTTGCCTTTTTATGCAGTATGTATCAATGTAATTTTGCAATTAAGTTTTTAATCTTTGATGTTTGTAATATTTCTGATGCCAAATAAATTCAATTCAATATCTGTGTATGATATTATATCTGTAAATAGAGCATCACCAAATTACAAACATCTGTGTTTTCTCTCTCTACAGCTTAGCTAAACCTTGTGAGGACTTAATAGAAATGCCCAAACCAAGATCTTACACAACATTCCACTCAACTCAGCTGGAGGCAAAGAAACTTTTCGAATATCATTTATTTTTTCATCACATGACTGATGCTCTCAAATGTTGTCTAGGAATCTATTTTGATTTTATTTTATTCTGTGAGGTTCTTTCTTTTTAACCTAGATATTTTTTAAATTTTATCATGCTTTGAAGATTGCTTTACCTCAGGCTTATTCGACTGGTTCATTTCGTTGACTATGATTTTTCAATGAGTATTATTTACATTCGACTGGTTCGTAAAATAGACTATGTTAACAAAGTTAATTACCAGATTGCGTTAAGTTACCCATGTGACCAAAACAAACATGGCCGATTGGTCAGTTTAGCAACAACATTTGCATTATATAAAATTTAGATTCAATTTCAGAAAATAAAAATGTTATAAATTTACCCACTTGAAGTCAAAAAAAAATTATAGGCCAACAGAATTCAAAAACTGAATGAAAATATTATTTTACGAAAAACCAGTGCCTCCACAAGCCAAAGCAACCTTAATTACGCGGTGTGTATCACGGTAACTATGCAGCCATTTTGTTTTGTCAAGTATTTACCAGTTTTCTATTCGACTGGTCATCTTCGTTAAGTATGATTTTACCACTGCACAGGTGGGTGTGGTTTAACAAAGAACGACGAGTCGAATACGGCCATTGTAATACTAATAGTCTTCGTATTGAAAATACTAGAGCAGTCACTCTATAGAATGTATACATTCAAGTGCCTGAATACAAAAAATGTGAAGTCTCACTACAAAATTAGTCTCATGGTTAGAAAATAAAAATTGGTTAATTTACGATATATAATTGGTTTTATTGGGTTTATATTGGGTTGGGTTTTTGGGTTGGGTGCAGTAGATCACATTATAAGCTTTATTCTGGTCTTTGAATAGGATCCCCAGGATAAGTAACTGTACCTGTAGATCCAGAAATGTGAGCATTTAAAGTTTAGGTGTATGACGACATGAGTTTTGAGAAAACTGGCCTCAAAGATAAACTAGCTATCAGCTATTTAAAAACATTAAAATTAAAATTTTGTAAACATTTTGACTTTGATCAATTTATTAATATGCAGGCCGAGTATGATAATAATATCAAGTCACATTTGGCTAGAAAGCCTCACAGCACTTTACAAATAAAAATTTGGAACTGTAAGCAAAATATAAATCAAAAACATGTGTTTTGAGTTGTTTGTTTTTTATGTGTTGATTTGGTTGTAAAACCCCTTGTTTTACGACCCAATCAGAAAAAGTAATGTTAAAACTGAGAATAAATCTGCATTAAATAATAAAGAGCACTGCATGAAGGTTTTGGCAAGCATAAAAAAACATCAAAGTTTGGGTGCGGCCTCAGTGCTAAAACAAAAAATTTTCTTTGGCACTTCGACCCACTTATACCCACAGCAGTAGAGCATAGAAGATAATACTGTAAGCTTCAAATTAATTAATGTTAGTATGCGATACAATCTGTATAAGACTAAAGGCAATTACTGACTCTTCATACCATCATTTCTTATCCATCAAGGCAGTTTTATTTATCCAGTAATCAACCACCAGCAGAACCAGGTGTTCTCATCTGGTCACATGACATCCATTGATCACATGACTTCATTAGGAGTGCTCAGTCAAGTGACAAAGACTTGGTTCTCAAAACGCCAAGACAACAAGGATCAATCATGGTTGGTAAAATTAAAACTCATATATAGACTAGAAAGTACTATTAACGATAAGTGGAGAGCTACCATAGCTTGTTGATTTTTAGCAATATGGTGTGTTTACAGAACAGAACACATAATCATCATCAAATTTCCAACAATCAATGAAAATGACTCAGTATTATCTATCACCAATAAAACAGCTAATGGTACAACAAGAAAAACAATATAATCCAACAGAACAAAATATAATACATTCGTAAAAGAACCATAATTCTGAAATTCACATCATGTCTATCGTAATTAGATACTCTACTCACAAATTAAATTTTGCAGGAAACAATTTAAATTATCTGTAATAATAATTATAATGCGATAAAACAAATTCAGCACCTATTATGGCCAAATTAAAATAAAAACATGTTTCTCAACCTATTCAACATTTTGTCATTTACAGTTGAGTTCAACCATTGAATACTATATCTCATAAATATAAACAACATTTCATTTCCACCTGGTACAGTAGGAAATGTATGGGGGTGTAGTAGTGTCTACTATAGTTACTCCCCTAGGCATGCCAAAATTTACATGTACGTGTGCTATTACAGCGCCCCTGCCTAAGTGAACCGTATGCAAACTATGTAATCTTACAGTTCCCTCTGACAGAAATGGCTAATGTAGATGAACGGTTTACTATTTAATATTTATGAGATATAGTAAAACAAAATTTATACAAAATGGTTTTATTTCGGTAAAGTAGTTTAACACCTTGGAAAGTAGAATTCATTATGTCACCTCAAACCATGGTATGTGTGTGTAATGTTCTAAAACATGAAGCCACCTAAACATAATAAATTGTAGGATACTGTAAATCACAACACAGATAGTCTCAGATAGAAGGGTTTTCCCTGATGGAAGCTTTTCCTGTATTTTTTCCAGAATACGGTACTTGACATCTGACGATGTGTTTCCCCACTGGATGCTTCAACACGGAAGGCAGGTACGGTATGCTATTTATGGCATCGGAATTCACTTTAAGGTATATAAAGATGTACTGTCTATCACGAGCTATCCTGTCTCTTATACACATCTAGATGTGTATAAGAGACAGGGTGATGGTTGTGATGGTTTTTTAGTCCCTCTTGGACTTTAATGGGTTATCTGGGCATCCCCATAATTCTGTTCGAGAGGGTGATAAAAATTTTAAAAATTATTACAAATGGCATACTGTACTCTAAGTACCTAGCTACTCAGCTCCACTTCATTTGTATGGTTTTAACTAAAATGAGAATTTTATTGTTCCATTTCAAATATAAAACGAATATAAAAACAGATGCCAACAACATAAAAATGTGTGAAATTAAATAATTGAGTTATCACTACTAGTGTTATTTATATTCATTACTTTTACAGCTTGTTTTTTCCTGTATGTTTTTTATATAATTTCCAAAACAGTTTGATATTAATGACAGTTTTGAAACAGTTTAGATTCCTGCAAACTATTACAAGTGAGGTCTCTTATGTATTTTACCTAATAAATAGGGCTACTTAAACGGAAGCCCTCAAACACTCTAGGGGAAAGGAAAAAGTGTTAAGAAGTAGTACGGTGTACGAAAATATGCGAAACAGACACACTTCTGCGGTGCTGTATCAAGTTTCTGTCTGTGCGTTTTTAAAACAACATGCTTTCCTTTTCACTACCTTACCGTAAATTGAGAAACATATACTTGAAGTGCAGTAAAGTGATTTATGAATTTGATATATGTTTTCCAATTAAATGTATTTAAATATTTGTATTACTCTATTATTACAGTATTTAATCATTGAATCTGTTATTGTTAATTTTTATATTGATGAAATTGATAAATAAATGAAGAATTGGTGAATAAAGAAAAATTTGTTTACAATTTATAAAAAATATATGTCAAATTTTTATTTTAAATCTTCAGTATATATTTTACTGTATTAAGTTTTTAAGTACAATAAAATTCAAATGAATCTTTTGATACAAAAGAAGAACTGAAATACTGTACTGAAATGCTAGTACTGTAAGCCTTATTTTTGGTCTTTGAATTAAAGGTTCCTCGGTTGAGTACAACCGGGGTATTATTTTGAAATTTAGAATTTGAAAACATTCTTAAATAGAAAATATCCTCAGAAGATATCAATCCTGATACAGCTTTACAAAATGCGCCTCCTAATCATTTCGAACATACGTACATCAACTCAGAATATTAAACTTATCAAAAACAAAGAAACTTTTTTAGTCAATATGACTTCACATTTGAATATAAAATACTTAGGATACAAATTGAAATACTGTATGAAAAGGCATTAAAACTAATTTAAATAAAATTTTAATAGAAATATCTGAGTGAAATATCATTTAATTACAGTTACTGTACAGGTGGCTTCATACAGTATTACAGTAAATTCAGAAACCAGACTTGCATAGTAAAAGCCATTAGAACCCAACAGAACACTACTGTATGTAGGACTTTTCATATCAGTACTTTGTTTTAGCAAAGTTTAAATTTTGAAAACTCTTTAGATCAGAGGGCGGATATATTCTAATTTATCAAAATGAGAAAACATGAATAAAATTCTACTGACACATGAAATAATCAAAGCATATAACGTAAAAATTAACTTTTATTATTTTCTTTATACTGGGTATACAAACATATGGCTGAGCTTGTTAGTTTAATCATCTTAATATTAATAATTATGATTTAGTAAATACAAATTTAAAAGCAAAATTTTATTTTTTTTTTATGTCTGATAATTTCTGCATACAGTAGTGTACCATACTTTTGAGCAATCTCTAATATTTTGCTAATAATTAAATTTTTTTTTTATTATTATATTTTTCGACTGTGTGAACTGTAGTTTAATATCCTTGATGTTTATTTTGAGATCACTTCACATTATCTTGCTGATAATCTTGATGATGATACAATAATAGATGACTATGTTGAAAAGTTGAAAAAAAAAAAAAAATTGTTGATGTGAAGAGATGAAAAAGAAATATGGGAATGTGTCAGTAGAAAGAAGATGGCACTAGGAACAGAATATCAAGTACAGTATGCATTGTGTAATAAAAGTACAGTTTACTAGACAAAAAGTTGGTCTACAGTGAAGAAGAGGCAGCCTAGGCTAAGTACTGAATTCAACAGATTTATTGATGCCTGGGCAGTTGGGAGAAGGCGGTTAATCCACTAAAGATATGGCTCATCGTCGTCATGGCTGGGAAGCTTCAAAGCGGCCTTTGGAGAATAAAATCACCGCACAGGGGAAAATAACCTTCATGTGCTTTGTCACTGCTCTGGCTCCAAGTTTTATGTTTAACAAATGCCAGGCTTACAGTGAATCGAACTGTCATACATTAATATCCCCACCTTTCAATTCTTGATCCATACCCATAGTTGGTGGCAATTTAGGAGAAGGGGCATTAGGCAGCTATCCCACTCCCCACTCACTATGATATGTTTGTCTAAAAAAAAAAAGTTAAAAAAATTTTTGGTCATAATTTGAATATCGTAGAGCAATTTAAAATGACTGAAAATTTAAAATTTTTAGAATTTTTAGAGAATAGTACTGTTGTTAATTCATATTTTCTTTTATACATAGTACTACATTTATTCATACTAACATGTATCTTGGAAAATTATTTTTATAAGACTACTGTATTTCTTAACAATAAACATAAGGAACTTACAGTAGAAACAGGTGGCCACTACAACATTAAAAACAGCAGTTTGGTGAGCTGTGCTCCTTTTGTTTTGGATGTATGCTTACAACAAGACAAAAGACAGAATAATATATACAGTAATACAGAAGATTGAAAAAAACTTCATTTTTACTTACATTTGTACAAACATACTGTACAAATGCTACCAAAGTCGTTAATTAATCATGATGCACAGTACTCATGCTCATGATGTTCTTTGGGGCATATTTCTTTTCTTTATTACATGTATGCAATATGTGCTGCACCGTGGGCAAAGTGCAGCCCACAAAAATGAATTAAACACCCTGATGTGTTTGTGGCCTGCCAACCCCTCTTTGACTAGAAAACACCTTGTTTTTTAACGGCACGACACTGATCACTTGTAAAGCTACATTTACCCTAGACATGATAATGACACGACGACCAATATCTTCGCGTCATTTATATTCTCCAACACTGACCACATTTGTATCATGTTTGCGTGCAGCCCTTGGTGTTCAATCAAAAATTAACTCTGGCCCTTCTGACCAATTTTTCTGCCCACCTCTATTATACTGAAAGGTCCTGATATTATTTTATAGTATCTACTGTAGGCCTTATATTCCTATATTGTTTATTCGTGCCCTCACCTTTCTTCAACTTTCATTCCCTTCCTACCCTTTCTCTTTATTTTCCTTTCATCTCCTTCCTGAATTTCCTGTATTCTTCCCATTTTTCCTTATTTTACCTTAATTCTATTGGATGCAAATTATTATTTAGCATACAGTACTTATGACCAATATCGACTACAATAATTTTACTCTTGTCTTTTCTTTCCTTAATATTTGTTCTTTTTTTTTTAGTACAGTATTTTTGTGTAAATTTTTCTACCATAGAAAGAATACAAAAACATTAACATTCAAAAACATATTAACATTAAAGTTCTTTCAATTTTGCTTTTTTTTCCCTCTGTACTCTTAATAGGAAACAATAATATGTTGTAGTAAATTTTAAATTTCACAAGCGATAATTTGATTTGAAATTGTTAGACTAAATGCTGTAACAACTTCCCACGCAAGCTGCAACACAACATTGCACTAAGCATACTTCCATGTAAAGCAGCAACTCCCAAAGTGACATTTAAATAAATCTGCAGTGAGAATTACTAGTCATCAGCGAGATATTCTTATCACCTACTGTAAAACACAATTTTTTACATTTGTTCAGACAATATCTTATGTTTGTTGGACTTTTTTTTAAATTTAAATACTGTATGGATTACTAGCAACAGAAATTTATGGAAAATGTTATTTTGATTTTCCGTAAATGTTTTAAAGAAGTCTATTATTATTTGTATTATACGCGTAACACTTGATCAGAGTTTGTAAACTCAAGGATTATTGAGATTTAACGAATTTCTGGAACAAAGTGATATACGGTATAGGAATAGTTCAGTTTGGAAATTTTTTACTTCCAAAGGACAGCATTCATAAATGTACCTGTTACAATTGGACTCTATTTGGAAAAAACTAAACACAATTTTAAAACATTTTATCATTGTGCTTTATTTTTGTGAAGCCAAAAGTTTGGACATGGGCTAGTCTACAGTGGTCTTATACTCAATTTTTTCAGAGGAACAAACATATCCATTTGTTAATTAATGCCAATACTAATTTAAGTGATGAAGTTTTGTGCTGTACACATTATCTTTATTGAATGATTGATTGAAATGCAAAGATAATTTTTTTTAACAGGACTTTTTTAATGAGACTAACTATAGAAAGCCTCATTATTTTTAGATTTATAGTCTTTTAATAGTTTGAGGCACCATAAAATAATACTGGATTATCACTCCTGCAGGGGCAGATCCAGCCCGGTAAGAAAGAGGGGGCGTGAATGTCCGAACTAAGTGAGAGTCTCAGGAAAGAGCCCCTGGTAGGGGTGCAAGGGAAGATTCTCCCTTAAACCTCTAGCACCTTTGATTGTGTTTGTAGTGAACATCCTACAGTACTGTACAGTACTGTAACTACAGTAAGAAAAAAGCAGTAAATTCTGTCATTTTTTTTGTTTGTTTTGCTTGCAAGCACTAAGATGACTCGCAGATTTTAACATACCTGTAAACAGTAATCATAAATTTTAAAATTATATTCTCATTGCAAGTTTCATAATGATGGTTAAGAACAAAAGTTTAAAGAAAAGTCTGGAAATAAATCTTGGTGTATCGTACAAATACAGTAGGTTCTCAATGAGATCTTATATAGCTTAAAGCCTGATTAAATAAATTCGTAATCATTGTCGCTAAAAGCCGATGCAGTGTTTTCACTGTACAGTAGTCGTCAAACTGCTTAACCCTACTGTACATCCCCCATCCAATCAGGAACACTCCCCAATTCGACCGACCAATCAGCGTTCTCAAAAAGTTGATTTTTTGGAAATCAAGTTAAACGCTAGGCCCATACTTTGAATTAGCACAGCATCTCCTAGAACAAGTATAAATTGGATAGCCCAGGTTTGATCAGGAATACAGTACACTAATTTATTTATTAATTATACATCATTAAAGGTTTAGCTTAGTATTGCTTTGAATATAAAGTATAAATACTTTTTAAAATTTAAATCAAAGTAAAAATGGTTTCATTTAAAGTTTTAGTTCAATGATTATATTTTGCTATATATTTAAATGTTTTATACAGTATATATATATATATACAGTATATATATATATATATATATATACAGTATAT
>NW_022727758.1:452746-457110 GCF_011630105.1 Anneissia japonica
TATTATTTTTCTTATCTTTCCAACTTCACTTACTTTAGATAATTGCTTTCTAGTATTTTGTTAATTTTGTTGTTAATGGCCCATACCCTGAATTATAATATTGTATTGTTTATGTTTCTGTACTGTGGATGAGCGAGGTTCACAGACTTTTTGTAGTGATTAAGTTTGCCTATTGTGTCCCGGACCACTCATTAAAAATATCGTATTTATAATCTGTATATACCACTCATTTTGTTTGTTTGTGTTTTTTGGGGGTTTTAGGCGAATAAAAAATAAGAATATAAAAATAGTAAAATACTGTATTAGAAAACTGCTTTCAATATTTAACAGTCCACACATCATGAACAGACATTATCTACATCCCTTGGAAGTGGGTCGCCCCAAGTAAGCGGGGTAGGTGAACTTTTTATCTGAGACTGGGGATGTCAAACTCGCTGTGTTTTGACCTGGGGGAATACGACAATCCAGTGATTCATCACAATCTGTTGTTGCTATTTTTCGAACGATTAACAAATTGTATCTCTGCTGTCATTCACAACATGTGCATTTTATTTGCCTTTATTATTATCTAACTACTAAACAACTTGTCAAATATTCAACTTTACTTTGCGCGTTTATTCACAATTCGCTATTAAATGTAATATATTATTAACAGGGTTTTTTTATTATGATAATGATAGGTTAAAGGCCATAAAAATCTGCATCCAAACACAATTACAGTAGAACCATTCTTTGGGACACCCCCCTATTCATGGGCAAAACCACATTTTCCACGCATACATCCCGGTTGCCTTAAAATCGGTACACTGTCACTACAGCGTTTTTAGTGCAAATGCTGTACTGCGTACAGTATGCAATTGGGAAGCTCCCCGATTCGACCGACCAATCAGCATCACCGAAAGCTGTCAGCTATAGTGTGCAGGGATTGTATTGAAGCCAAGCTTTTATAAAGGGGACACTATTTTTTTCGTACCACTATTTTTTTTTTATTGTACAGTATCACTAAAAAATAGATTCAAAATAACAATATTTCATTCAAATTTGTGCCTTTTTATCCTTAAAATGGATCGATATCTAGGCCCATTGAGTTACTGTACTGTACTTTTTTTATTTTAAACTAAATTATGGAATTTTTTTTTTTCTCTGCATACTTTCATATAAGATTTGACTTTTAGTCATGGGATTTATTATTTTTCTTGTGTACTTTGATATACTGTACTGTAGGATTCAAATCCATAGCGTCCAGCACCCTGATTTTCATAACAGGTAGGAAGTACTGTACAGTATTTGAGGGTGCACTTAGGCCTTTGCTCTCAGATACCATCAAAGTGTCATACAACTGTGATGTTGCAATGTCAAATAGTTCATTACATGGATCATTGAAAGCAAGTCTAAGAAAAAAATAAATCTATCTGAATTTATCATAATTGGTTCTGACTGGATAAAAATTTTTTTTTCTCAGAAATTTCTGATTTTTCATGGCACAGCGAGTCTACTGTAACAACAGGCCAGAAAATAAATTGTATTTTATATTCACAAATAATAATTATCGGCAAGAGACGGTTGCGCAAAACAGGGTATAAAAAACTTGCCTAATTATTATTGGGCAATACTTAGATCTGCTATGGTAACTACACACAGTAATTTTATAGCTTGTATAAAATGTTTGCAAACACTTAAATTGTAAAATAAACTTCTGGCAAAGGGGACAGTGCTGTAGACTTTCAGGCAAAATTAAGGGTAAAATAGACTATCACATATCCAACAGGCATACAGTAAGGTACATTGCTGTCTGCATCAATCCCCAGGGCAGACTAATTTGTAACTTTATTTCACACACATTTTGGAGGTCAATTATGATGAAGGAACAGATTTAACTCCTAAACATGAATCAAAAGATGTTTTCCTTTTTAAAGCTTGCTGTTTTAGCATCATTTACTGACATTTATCTGACAGCTATTTCACAGCAATTTCAAGTAATTCAAAAAACGATTGCAACATTCAGCCATGAAATTAGCCAAATGGTTGCCAGTTTCACTTTCATTTTTTTACCCAAGGTCTTGATCTTATTTTTAATCACATAATTTTCTGTTTAATGTATGACGCTTTGGATGAGCAAGATAAAAATACTGATGTAGCATCTTCAGATGACTTTTACTTTCAGGAAAGGAAGTAAAATATTATATGACAATTATTTTTACCATTAAATAAGTACAGTAAATATCCTTGTAATAGAGACATACTATTATTCGGTGCATCTCCATTCCACAGTACAGTGAACCAGTTCAAAATCATTTACAACTACCAAAAAATCAGAAAAAACTAACCTGAAATATCAATGACAAAAACAAAATTGTATTCTGTTAAAATATAGGCCTACTGTAATGTAGCAATTTAACCAAAACAAAGAGAAAGTAAATTGTTCGCAAGGTGTTAATCATATAAGCATGGACATTGTGAGGAAGCTAGTAAGCAAATCCAATAACGTCTAAAACAAGACAAACAAAGGGGGAAGTAAGAGAAAACACACCGCCTCAAGAGCCCAAGCCTTACTCTCCGCAAGTTCTTAAGAAATTACCTCCAGTACGATGAATTGGCATCATCATGAAATTTGCCCTCAAATAAAACTCTTTAAATAGCTAAATCTTAGTCTTTCCCAGCCCACAAACATCATACTCTGAATTTCAATGGTTTTCTAGGGAATGAATCTAGGCCCTAGATAAAGATGTATTTTTGATAATAGAATGGTTTAATCCTCCAATCCTGGTGGTAATGGTGATAAGCATCACAATACATTCATGAACATCATGATGATACATTGATCATCATGTTAATTGATGATGATGATGACTGTAATGACAAATGACAAATGATAATGATGAAGAAATTGAGGTTCACGATAATGATGTATTTCATAGACTGATACTCTAAAGGCTGGTAAATAAGTTCTGTACTAATAATACCCAATACAATTTTAATATTGATAACAATTTAATGATGATGATTAGGAGATACTAAGATTTAAGAAACAACTTGATTCAATGTTACAGGTATTTATTTTTGTCTGTTGCGACTGTGAGTTTGCCCTGCTCCACCTGTTGTTTCAATTCTTCACTTTCTTTGAGCAGCTATACAGCCGCTATTAAATACTGGATATAAATAAATCATCACATTTTAAACATGAAATGACTAAACAGGCCTATCCCAACAGGGCTGGCACGACTTCTCACTGTGCTTCCTTCGTTTGACAACTCGAGCATCTGTCAATTTCCTTCACTTCACACAAAACGTAACACACACTGGCAGTTTTAATACACAGCGCACCAGAACCAGATGTCTCCCGCACCAAGAGAACAGCCGGTTCAAAATGCAGTTCTAAGTTGCAAAATTAACTCCATTTCCTGATACTAAACTGCAACTTGGGGCCAATTTGTTCCTCTGGTAACAATCCTGTTGCACAAAAGGTCGTAAAAATATTAAATTCCAGGTTGGATTTGTAGAAGGGCAAAGGTAAAATTTTGGTGGATAAAAAAATCATCAAAACTGTCTATGTCTTATGGGAATTACCCTCCTTTAATGACTTGGTGAGGTGAAAATTTATGAGAAAATTTTTTTAGCTGTGGAAACAGAATCTACTGTACTATCATTAATACTGTAACTGTATAATAATCAGTCAGCAATCAAAAAAACATTTATTCAAACAAGAAAATACTAAAATTATAGATTACAGTAATATTAGTTATATCATTTCTCTATTCATGCAAGATCTCTTTTGCATGTTGTTTATAGGATTTTGATTTTTATAACTTTACTTACTATTAAATAAATACTGTATTAGATAACAATGAAATATTGAGTCTGTTCATCTTTATACAGTACTGTATTCTAATGGTTACACAAATATTGGCGACTTGGATGTGCTATACAAATTGTAGTTGAAATGAAAACATAACCACATGATACACAAACATGGTCTAATAATTATCTTGTAATTAGTTAGTTTGCATAGAAATAAGGAACCTATTAAAAATACTAGCAGAAATAAAGCTCAATTTATGACTAATAATAATTTATTTGATCTTCAAACTGCTCAAGAAAGAGCAGTAAAAACAGGCAGTAAACATACAGTAGTCGGCTTCCAAATGTTAAAAACACTGACACTAAATATTACTGCATATAACACTAAACAGCTAGATAACTTTGTAAGCTGAAACAAACCATATTTATTCCAATCAATGCCCCAGATTTAGTAAATGCCTCCCTCGAAATAAACAACCTGAGGTGTTTGTATTTTCCTTGATTATGCCTCACACCCACCCAAGATGTGTATAAGAGACAGATACTGTACTGTAGGATTCAAATCC
>NW_022727758.1:457132-473765 GCF_011630105.1 Anneissia japonica
ACACTCCTAACATATTCTATGTTCTACTCCAAGTATAATTTACATGTTTTTCAAACCTGGTTGGCAAAAAATGTCTTATGATCAAACAATAAACACATTTTGACAATAATGTAAAGTATGTCCATAGTTCCATACTTACAGTGAAATTAAGGGGCGTATATTTGAGTATACGTACTGTATCCATTTTACACCAAAAAAATAAACGCCTCATTCAAACACCTCCCTCAAATTATCCCCTCTCAAAATCCCTTCTCAACTATTGAATAAATACAGTACTAGTAGTAGTTGTCTATAGTTTTACAGTATAAAAGAAAAGGGCAGGGAGATGTAACAAAAGAAACTGTACTTTATAAACCAGAAATATCTTAATGTTTAGGGCAGTATAGTTTATAATCTTATTGTACATACAGTACCGGTACTTACAAATGAAAACCAAATTACATTTTTTTTTTTTAAGAAAACATTTCATTCATTTACATTACAAGGCATTCTTAATTGGATATTTCCTTGCCAGTGGCTTTGGAAATAATGGAAAAAATCATTCCACCTCAAAAATTTCATCATTTGCAGGTGTTAGTAAAATGTTGTTCATTATCTTCAATAATGCCTCTAAATCAATAATCTTGCAACAATGACATAAACCATGGTCACCTACACTGTACAGTAAAGATGTACAAATTGCAATGAAAAGGTAGGCCTATCTGTAGCACTCAGATTTCAGCCAGTGTGTCTGCACTCCCTGGTCAATTTACAGTCACAGTAAATAATATGCTCAATAGCAATATTGACCAGACCACAGCTGTTCTGGACTATGATAATGCATTAAGAAGATAAAATATTGTAGCGGGTAATTATTGATGAATAAACAGCACAGTTGGAAAGAGGGAAGACTAACTCTGCTATATATGAGGATTATAAAAAGAAACAGTCCTTGTTTTTTAATATTTCTGAAACATTTCTTTCTTTTTTTTTTTTTGTTATTTCCTGGTTAAAAAATTAACACAAATTTATATTTTTGGGTGGGTTGATGAAAATGCTGAAAATGAAACCATGGTTTTCCTGTCCATGCAGTACTGTACTTTCTAAATTTTTTACAACTTATGAAAATTTACAGTAGCATACGGTACTCATTTTTAGTGTACAGTAAATAAATTTTCTTTTAAACACTAGCTACAGTAAGAAAATTATATTTGCTTTAAATTATCCCCCTCCCCCCCCCAACACATTGAATAAACACCTCTTCCTTATTTGGAATAAACACCCCAAAACGTTTAATTTTTCCTCCAATAAATGCCCCCTAAATGACCGCATGTAAACAAATATAATGGATTGAAAAGCAACATCATCCTCAACACATTCTATTTAATGTTCTACTCCATCAGAATTACATTTTTTCTAACCTGGTTGGGATTAACAAATCTTTATGATCACACAATAACACAATAATATTTGTGTTGTGGATCCACATTTAGTGAAATTAAGGGGCGTTTATTTGAGTATAAGTATAGATAGATTTTACACAAAAAAAAAATAGATGAGTTCCATGAGTAAACGCCGCCCTCAAAAACTAAACAATCGGGCATTTATTCACATAAATAATGTACATTATATGTAAAAAGAAAACCATACCTCTGCTTGGTCCAGTTTGAAGTGTTGCTCACTTTCAGGTATACACATATCCACAAAAGCTTTTTTCTGTTCACGCAGAGATTTATCGCAGGAGTTGCAGACAACTGCAACCTGACGATCCTCCATCAAAATAGCCCCAAAAGGCTTGTTCAATGCAAGAAGGCCATTAAACTGAGCTATATTCAACAGCTTTCTATTGCTAATGTCAGCAGCCTTACTGCAAGTGAAACAAGTAAACCTCCTCATATGATACGGCCGAAGCCAACGATTATGATCCATCAGCGAATCGGAATGTTCGTAATCATCCCATTGAATGACCATATTGACGTAGCAGAAAGTGCACGCTATACACATCTAGATGTGTATAAGAGACAGGAATTACATTTTTTCTAACCTGGTTGGGATTAACAAATCTTTATGATCACACAATAACACAATAATGTTTGTGTTGTGGATCCACATAGTGAAATTAAGGGGCGTTTATTTGAGTATAAGTATAGATAGATTTTACACAAAAAAAATAGATGAGTTCCACGAATAAACGCCCCCCCCCCCCCTCAATTTATTCACATAAATAAAGTACATTATATGTTTAAAAAAAACCATACCTCTGCTTGGTCCAGTTTGAAGTGTTGCTCACTTTCAGGTATACACATATCCACAAAAGCTTTTTTCTGTTCACGCAGGGATTTATCGCAGGAGTTGCAGACAACTGCAACCTGACGATCCTCCATCAAAATAGCCCCAAAAGGCTTGTTCAATGCAAGAAGGCCATTAAACTGAGCTATATTCAACAGCTTTCTATTGCTAATGTCAGCAGCCTTACTGCAAGTGAAACAAGTAAACCTCCTCATATGATACGGCCGAAGCCAACGATTATGATCCATCAGCGAATCGGAATGTTCGTAATCATCCCATTGAATGACCATATTGACGTAGCAGAAAGTGCACGCTCGGACTATGCCGTTGGTTGGGGTAAATTCGGAATTGTAGCTAGCTTTTGGATTCGACAGAAACGGAAAAAAGGGAACGCCCTCTTCCTCATTCGATGGATAACACTGAAGGTCATTCAACTCGGATGCGTCTTCTTTAGAACCACAAATGAAACACTTGCCGATTATATTTTGACCAGATGCTGGTTTACTACCACTGGCACACTCCACACTTCCATTTTCTTGTATCGGTTTAAATTCCTTTTCAAAACCATTTCTCCCGGCTTTCACCCACTTTGCTTTTAACTGGCCATTGCAATCCTCACAGACGCGAACTCTTCCAGAACTATCGATAGGCTTTGCCTTAGACGGGCATTCAAAGCTTTTTATAAAGGGGAAATACGGCACTGTATGCGTACTATCCTTAGGAGCGCAAGTATAAACTGAATGGACAGAACTCTGCAATGTTGATTTGCTACAAATATAACATACTTCTTGATTGGTAGATTCATCAATTTTCTGACGCGAGTTTTTATTCTTTAAATCTGGTGAAAAGGTATATCCAACTGGCTTATTGTTGACATGGTAAATACGCTTTTTAAGAGGTGTCTGAGTAACTTCATGGGCATTCCATTGCTCATAAAGGGATGTAGCACAAGAACTGCAAATTTTGGCAATGCCATCTTTAGATAGAGGGAACGCCCCTTTGGGAGGGGTACATTTTTCTAAACATGGATAAAACGGTTCCTTATTGAGGTTACCACGCGAGTGCACCAACTGCAGGCTACTAACAGCTGTTTTCATACCACAAGTAAGACAGACAATTTTAGTTATGCTTGAAGATCCCTCAAATGTTTTCTCCTGAGCCGATCGTAACCGATACTTCCGTTTGTGCAACGGCATATTATTCAATTCAAATGCTTGCCATTGTTGCAAAAGGTAGTTAGCGCAGGGTTCACACATGAGAACCCGCCCAAGATTATCCACCGGTCTAGCTCCTGTTGGAGGTGTGTGACCTAGGATGCAAGGGAAATATGGCGACTCGGACTTTGACCAATGACTTGTGTGCACCACGCAAACAGAATTATGTGGAGTTGTCTGACTGCAACAATAACAAATACTGAATTTCGGTACATCAATTGGAGCGTCGAAATCCTCGCGTTTCTTGTCAATGAAATCTGTTTTCGCAAGTAAATCTGGTGTATCAAAGTGTTCATCTACATAAGCTGGGTCACGAATGTTTAATTTATACATTTCTTCACGCATTTGCGGACTCACCTGCATTTGGGGGTCTGGACGGTTGTTACCAGGTGATCCACAGCTCTCAAGACGTTTTAACCAATACAACCTCTTGACAATTGGTGTTCGCGATTTCTCAAAAGCATACCACTGCTGCAGCAGGAAAGCATAGCACACCCTGCAAGCATCCACAGTACCATCTTTGTTGATTGTTACTCCTGTTGGAGCTTCATGATATTCCAAGAATGGAAAGAAAGACTCTTTCCCGTGTGGTCTAACTCGCAGTCGGCATTCGGCACTCTGAGCCCCGCAGACATAGCAAACTGCAGCTGTCCTTGTAGACACAGCAGCCAGCGACTGAAACGCTGTATTTCTCCCGGCCTTCGAAGCCATTCTATCGA
This sequence comes from Anneissia japonica, assembly GCF_011630105.1. Classification (NCBI taxonomy): domain Eukaryota; kingdom Metazoa; phylum Echinodermata; class Crinoidea; order Comatulida; family Comatulidae; genus Anneissia; species Anneissia japonica. The sequence goes on from NW_022727758.1 coordinate 461,334, forward strand.
GAAAAGCGAATGGAACACACGTAACAAACGGGATATAAAATCTACTCACGTTGATCAAACTATGAATAATATACGTTACTCAAACTATATTTAAAGTATACACTTACTTGCAAAATGGGAAGAAAGTTGAATTTCTTATTCCGCTCCTATCTTTCCACTACCGAGAAAACCAACTTCAGGCTCCATTCATTCATTCATTCAGTCCCACAGCTGTCATCGCCCATAATGCTTTGCTGGGCCCCGACTCTGAATTAGAAACATTGGCAACGACCACGTGCTTTTGTTATGGTTTACCAACGACGTCGTTGCTGACATTCTGTTCTGACAATGGCATTGATTATAATGCTGAACTGTGAACATGATTAAATTTGTAAATAAGGGAATAGTAATTGAAACATCGCTGAATCATAATCTGTAATAAGTGAATGGATTATAGGTAATAAAATATACAAGCATTGTGATGTTACTAACATAAAAATATTCGGGTTTTGTGTGGTACGGAACAGTAGGCCTATGGTAAAATATAAATTAGGACATTTCGCCCAATGCCAGTTTGCCGAGAACTTAGCCGACAGACAGTTGACCGAAAAAAACCTTCACTGACGTCCGAATTTGCCGACACCGAATTTCGCCGACTGGACGTTTCGCCGTCAGCCAATCTGCCGACAACCAATCCGCCGACAGACATTTCGCCGACATTTTTTTTTATGTTGTGATTGATGTTTCGTCGACAGATGTCTTGTTTTGTGGAGGATGGTAGTCACCATGAAAGTCCGTTATTTTATACCTATGCATACATGCACACCAACTTTTTAAATCATGCAATAAGATTCTGCTAAAAGTATTAAATAGGCCTATAATAAACTACACATGTTCATCTTTATTTTTTATTAAATATTTTAGTACTATAGAAAATGATAATCTGTAATAATAAGCACATTGTAAAGGACAATTTTTTTTAATTAGTACAAATTGAGATAAAAAGAAAGGCAAGAAATAAGGTGGGATGTAACTTACACTTTAAAATTGTAAAAATGTTAAAAATACACCAGTATGAGACGTATTACAAATATGAAGTTAAATAAAGAAAATAATAATAAGGAAATGTACATAAAAATACAAGATCATACAATAATTCCATAATAAAAAATAATTATGTAACAAAATGGCACAATATCGTAATAAAATAACTATTCAATAAGTCGTATTAATGTATTAATGTATGGACGGTGCACGAAAAATATATGTACCGTACTCGCGCGAATAAGCGCCCCGTTTGAATAACCACCCCTCCTATTCTAAAAAAAATTCCTTAAGCGCACTGTTTGAATAAGCGCCCTTCAATAATATCATAATATTCTCTTTTTAGCAAGTCAATAATCCAATCAATCCTGGGACTGGTTGTTGGCATGATTTTGAGCTGCAGAGTGGAAACACATTCTTCTTCGGTCAATCAAAATGAGGATATTTCTCTCGGACAGATGAGAGCTCCGATCCCTGGACAGACAGTATATTTCCAACTTTACTCTTTTTACATATTTGTCTATGCCTAGTCCTACTCTTCTTTTTCTTTTTCCGACCTTTAGCACATTCTCATCTGAGTTTTCAAGAAAAAAATACAATGATCCTGCCATCTTGCTAGTCTCAATCGGCCGATGGCCAACAAGCCACTACCCACCACTACTACAGTAATTGCATCTGCTATTTTGCTATTATGTCAACATTCACGCATTCTTGTCATGAGCCATGTTCTCTGGACGATTATCTTTTCCTAACCACCATTCGTAATGTCCTTATAATCTTTTTTTCATTCAAAAAGTGCTCTTGAATTAAATAATTTCCCATAAGAACCCCTCGATTTTCGTCTATTTCCATAAGCGCCCCCTCAATTCCACTCTGTTTTCATAAGCGCCCCGTTTAAATAAGCGCCCCGTTTGAATAAGCGCCCCTCAGAAAGTGCAAAATTATTTTAAGCGCCCGGGGGCTTATTCGTGCGAGTACGGTATACGTCTGATAATATAAATACTGTCTGTGGGGTGGGGGGAAGGGGGTGAGAGCTTCTGACTCTCTTGATTTAATAACGAATCTGTTCGTCAGAGTTAAATTGAATGACCAAATAAAAATAAGTTATCTGAACATGTCACTTCCATCCATTAAGCATGTTCACAAAAAATGTCGGCGAATTGTCTGTCGGCGAAACGTCCATCAGCAAACTGGCATTCGGCGAAATGGGGTGTCGGCGAATGGTATTTCGGTCAATAGTCTGTCGGCTAAATGTCTGTCGGTGAAACGTCCGACCACGATAAATAGAATACCAACATTTTAATTTACGGATTCTGTAAATCGTTAGCCAAACGTTTATGGATGGATGAGATATGTGACATACTGTATTTCGTGTTTAAATTAATACCGTACTGTGTTACTGTGTAATCGATATTTTCTTTCATTTTAGATTTAAAAGTATAGGCCCATAGCCTATATAATACTTGCATATAAGGCAAACCGAATACAACACGAAGTTTTGAAAAGATTTTTGGACGATTTTCGTATGTCGGGCGTATAAGACGACCCCTTGTTTACCGTATGAATTCATACTTTTTGCTGCTTTTTTATAGTCTTGTTTTTAACCATCTAGATGGTTAAAAACAGAGGCAATTCAGGACTTATCTTCCAAATGATACTATTTTATTTTATTTATTTTTATTAGTGTTTTACGGATTAAATCCGCAAAAAGACGAACATCATTTAAAAAATGAAAAATTTGTGTGTCGCGCATATAGGAATACCTCCTTCTTTCGGTCGTAATTTGCTATTTTAAGCCTCGCCTTATACACGAGTATACGGTACGTTATGTTTATAGTGAGTGTGTAAGCATATTCGTTAAATGATTTCTTGTGTATTTTTGTAAGTCTGTTATACGGATTACGGGTGGGCAGTTCAGCTCTGCAGCGAATGACTACCCGTTGTACAGTAATTCACTATGGCGTTCATTAATTTGATTTTTAGTGTTTTTCAATTTTGAACCAATTTACCTTTGTATTTTTTAAACGACGCGCCACTCGTTGAGAGTTGAGCGCCACTATACAAAAAAGTTGCAGTTGAATTCGGATGTAGAGTAATTATATTATTGTACCGTACGTCTCTCATGAGATGAGATTTAAGTCACCAGAGAACATAACAACATACATGATAGCAGTGTGACATGATCTGTATTATATATTCTCAAGGTTAATGAGAGAAAAAAAAACGTCTATTATTTTGAAAACAAAATAAAAGGTTTGAAATTTGAAAGCTACAATATATATACAAGCACCTACAATTGATTGATTGAATGAATGATTAAGAATGAAAATATGAACAAACGAACGAATAAATGCATGAATGAATGAATGAACGAACGAACAGGCGGGGAGCGGGCGAACACATGAATCAATTAACAAATTAATAAGGCCTAATATTATTTTAATGTTCTCCAAAGCATGATGTACTACCAGCGACTTCATTGTTCGGTTTGCCAATTGGTCTTTCTATCAGAATGTTCATAAATCCATACTCAAAAAGATTATGCAAAACCACTTTATTGTTGCCAAACCAGACAAACTGGTCCAACATCCCGAAATTTATGTTTCGGCATTTTTTGGCAAAATGATTTTTTATCAATTATAACATGTTTGAAGGGCAACTTTTCAAGCTTTAATTAATAATTAAGTATTTCGGAGCAGCTCACCCTCAAAGAATTATAGTAAAATATTGCTTAATCCAACTATCTCTGATCTTAATACTGTAATTTGTAAGGGCCTATTATCATTATTATCCGATTTTTGTAGAAATATAAATACGGTATTATTCGAATATTTTGATTCGAGTTATTTTTTTTTGTCTTAATTTAACATAATTTTGTTCCCCTTATTATAATGACGTTCTGTGTTTCTCTTGTAACAATTGCTAAGCCTACATTAACAAAGAAGACGTAGAGATGAATGCTTTATGCTTATACTGTATATATCTCGGTATCTTTTATTCAATATTTGAACATACAAAATTTACAAAAATATAATCATTACTATCCACCAACCTCAAGCTCGCTGGTCGAGTGGTTAAGACACAAGGCTAATTATCTGGAGGTCGTAGGTTCGATCCACACCCGAATCACTAGCAATATTTTTTTCGAAAGCATTTAGGAACACACCAGGTAGGGCAAACATCATTCGTATTATTGATCCTGACAAAAACAGACATCAGAATAGCATTTCAGTGCCTGCTAAGGGATTGAATTCATCACTAGCCACCAAGTGCAAGCTCAGTGGTCGAGTGGCTAAGACACCAGGCTAGTTACCTTGGGGTCATGGGTTCGATTCCAACTTTTGAAGCATTTTCTTGCAGCTCAACAATGCAATCGTTTTTTTCCTTTTATACTCATTATACTTTCCTAACAGTTCCCACCAAGGCAACAAATCATTTTTAACTTTAATGAGGAGTACATAAAAATATATGATTTCTTATTAAAATTGTAGCAATTTACATCACTGGTACATGTATATTAATAAAATATTGCTTTATAAATTTGTTTTGAAAAGACTCCGTTTATTGTATCAATCGCAAAAAACACATGAAACTTGTTTTCCTGAATCGTAAATACACATATAGCACAAAATTCATTAAACATATGTAAGTACATACTGTAAGATACTGTACTGATAAAATAACTGATACTGTAAAAGATATATTGTATAAACATTATTTTTTAATGGATATTTTGGTATATTTTAACAATTATTGTGAAACTGGCTTCCATTACACATCTAAAACAAATTAACCATTATTTTCATTTATACTGTATTATTCAAATTGTATTATACATTGTGTAAACATTTAAAAACACCTCTAAAGCTAAAGACAGTTTACTTCTTACATTGATTTGCTATCATTTTAAACATTTAGATCAAAGATACAAACAGACAATTCAAAACAAGAACATTAGGCCTACACACTAACTGTCTGTCCAAATGTATGACAAAGCAAGAGGTCCAACTGTAGGAGTTTCGGTGAAATGGAATGCTACCTCGAAAAGCACTACCACAAACTAGAAGGCGAAGTGATATACACATAAAAGTTGTTTGAAGCAAACATGTGCTGCTTGTAAAGAACAAAATTAAAATAGGGCCCCCCCTATCTGGTGGCAGTACTGCGAGATATACCAAGGTGTGCAGCATCATTTTAATGCATTAAATTTCTTAAGTATTCCTGGAATTAAATATGGCGTCAATTCCTTCCTGATTGTACTATGATAATGTGCAAAGTATGCTTACTAAAATTTATAATCATTCTTATCTCCTTGCTTCCTTTTATAGAACCAAAAACAATAGAATATCAACACACTTTTAATATTAACATATTTTAGAAAATCACTGACGACATTACTACTGACCCAAACATTTCTGTGCCTTTACCTTTTTGCATTATGAGAGATGGATTATAAGTGCCCATCAAGAGATATTGCAGTTTGAGGTTACTTTAATACAATATGTAAACATACTGTAATAATGATGATCATTTTATGCTATATACCCTATCAACTAATCAGTTTATATGTCAATTAAACTAGATCAGTACTGTATTAGATATTTTCAATCCCTCGCATTTCTACTCACAAACCTAACCGGAATGTTTTTTTCTGGAGTCAATAAACCTCTTAAATTTCCTACAAGCTCTTTGTCATCTGTTGATTTCAATAAAAACCTCTGGCAAATCTATAAAAAAAAAGGGTTTTAAGATTTAGCAACTGACACAAATCTATATAAAAAAAAAGGGTTTTAAGATTTAGCAACTGACATAAACTCAACTGTCAAATTTCCTACCCACATTTGCATATGACAGCAAAACACATGTAGGATTCTGAAGCCCTGTCTAATCTATCACATTTTATTTGACAAAAACATCTGACATGCCTTAAAGTATGGCCATAATGACATCACATCATGACCATATACAGGCACATCATGACCATATATAGGCACTTCACGACTATATATGGGCATACAACAGTTTTTTTGTAAAAGAAAATTTTAGAGTTTGGACAGAGCTTAAAGCAACACTGGTGCATTTGAATAACAATTTGGTACAGGCTCCTTTACAGCCAATCACAGGAGTGAACAGGTCAGAGTGTTTATATTTTTAATGGTGGATACATTGAAGGCTCATCAATGTCATTAAGAGCTGGAATATGTAAATTCCATTTTAGATAGCTTATATTAAACAACTAGAGTGCTGACAAGATGGCGAAGCAATGCAGAGTTGTGTATGTGTACCACCCAAGATGGCCGCCATAGGAGAGCGCCACCTTCAGGCTTAAGGCTTAGTATACATATTATTACCATAAATAAGCCCTCTGACTGACTATTATTTCATTAATGATAATTAGTATTGATAATAAAAATTTATTGAACTATCGTAGCCAAAAAGAGGCTAGAGCATCTTATTCAAAAATTTAAAAAAAAATTAAAATCGTGTACATTACACCCATACACTGCAACGCTCGAATTTCAAACATCCGGGTAACTAGCTGTACTGATCTTTATGTGTAAACTGAGGGCGCCATTGAAAATGATAGTGCTTAGACGAAATTTGATTCGCTGAATCTATGGTAGCCATCTTGGATGGTACACACACAAACATCGAATACATTGCAGTTAGCGCTCTAGTATTCTTATTATTATCTCTATGGGTACAGGCTCCTTTACAGCCAATCACAGGGGTAAACAGGTCAGAGTGTTTATATTTTTAATGGCGGACACATTAATAATAATAATAATATTTAGAGCTGGAATATGTAAATTCCATTTTAGATAGCTTATATTATAATACTAAACTTTATTGGAAGTCACTTCCTGAAGCTATTTTACCTTTGAAATTGATATTTTGACCTCCATTTCAGCAAGCCTCTTTCCTGGAAATGAAAACAATGGATTAAGTCACAGAATATTAAATTCAAAAGATGCAAATATTAATGGGTTACATCACAGAATATATATTTCAAAAGATACAAATATTAATAAATGAAGAAAGTCTTTTTTTTGCACATTATAGTTGGAGCGAACAATATTGTCAAACATCATTCAAGGTAAACACAACTAGGCAACGAGACAGATGGTACTAGCTCCAGAAATTTGCCGACATGGGGTACCACATGGTGTCCGAACCAAAGGAGTCTAAGAGCCTCTGTCAGTGCCCTGGGATACAAATCCCTGGTTGGTTCGGGGGAGAATTTCTATGGCTATAATCAATGTTTGACACTATATTTTTGTTGCCAGTCAATAATTCATTGTTTAAGGGTTGGTGGAGGAACAAACCTGCAAAATGTTGTTAACCTACCAATGCACATACGTGTTCCGTAACCAAATGGCAGTGAAGCAAATTTATTAATTTTGCTTTCGTTTCCTCTAAGCCATCGTTCTGGCTTGAATTCATTGGCGTCTTCAAAGTTTTCTTCATTTCTTGACATTGCATAATTTGCCATCAAGATATTTGTCTAGAGAGAAATTAACGGAATATAAATATAAAATATAAAAATCTAATCTTTTCAGACTGGAATATTAAGTGTTGTTTGTACAGGCACAGAATAAAACAAAATGTTTATGGGGGAAGTTTTATGGATTACTATGGCCAGAACTGTGAGACCACAATTTTAGTGATTGCCATGAAAGTAATGTTATTTGGATATTAAGCAAATTACTATTTTTGGTCCGAGGACATTGTTAAATTTATTTATTTATTTATCATAATCATATTCCAGATAGTCTTACTTGTCCAGAATGTTTCATTATAATTCAAAAAATATGTCTCAGTATTACTCTATCTGCAATTTACCTTTTTTTCATTGATATATTTTTTCAATAAATGTAATTGACAACTGTTACTTACACCTTTTGGAATATTAAATCCCCCAAGTGTAATATCCTTCTGTGGAATTCTGCTGTTGTTAGGACCAGCCGGGTACAGCCTGCAGTGAAGAATGTAGGAAATGTTTAACTAAGCATATTGTAGTCTTAAGATAAGTGTGCACATAAATATTTGTGAGTGACCATCATTATACTTTCTGATGTATCTGTATTTTACTCTTTAAACACTAGGGCCTTGGGTGGGATGGATCTATTCGGTGTAAAAACCAAGGATAACCCCCAAAGGTCTGAAGATGACGTATTACCACTTGGTTCCTCGTCCTTCTGGTGGTGATTGGGCAGTTCACAGGAAGACAAACCCCTACTCTTTACAGAAGAGTGTACTGCATTCTTTAACATGCACATGGGCCATAATACAAACGGGACCAACAGCTTAAATACCTATCATAACTTGCATTACAGCCTTCCAGCTGAAATGCAAGGAGAGCAAAGTAATTGAACCGGGGACCAAGAGATTACTACGGTACAGCACACACAGTGGCTACCACCAGAATTCAGCCCACTGAGCTAAGCTGCTCATCCTTCTTCATGATGTATTTGTGAACCCAATCAGTTTCTCTTGACAAATCTGTGCTTACAATGCTGTAGGGGTTTTCTTATGATTGAAATATGCAATACATAATGATGTCTTTCTGGTATCACACATTGGCACACTAGCTTTACTCTCAAGTTACCTTAGCGTTTCCCTGATGACACTTCTGAGGTATGGAAGTTGGTTAATGTTGTCTTCATTAAGAGGTGCTCCATTTAGCACACTCACTAACTCTGAGTGTAGGCGTTCCTGGCAGTCCGGTGCTCTTGAAAGCCTGTACATTGCCCATAGTAGAGTATGCGAAGTCTATAAAAAAAAAAAAAAAATACAAGATAAAAGCAAGGTAAAGATAAAGTAGGTAATGAACCTGTAGCTTGTCATTGTGCTGCAAGAGGGACTCAGTAGTCACACTATTCTACAACACCAGGGGTAGCACACTGCATTCTTTAAAGTGCAAACTAGCTAGATGTACACATTGAGTCTCCAGTTCTTTCTCATACAAAACGACTAGGTACAGGTTCAAAACCATGATACTCAACAAAGCTTATCCCATTCAATATTTGTCACATGGTATATTATTTACGTACCGTGTCCACACCTCCTAGTAATAACTCTGCCACGTTGCCACATATTTCATTCATCGGGAGCTTTTCATTGGCCAGTAGATATGTCAAAATGTCCACAACGTCATCTTCCTGGTGACTTTTATTGCTTTCACTGATAGATTTGCATTTCTGATTTATATATTTCATAGCTACAAAAAGAATTTTTGAATTGGTGAACATGTAATTTAAAAAAATCATCTATGTATTTGTTTTATAAAGAAGAAAGCCAAGGGCTGAAAAACACTTACCTTACAATGCATGCACATTAAAAAAACCCACTAAAACTACAAATACAATAAAATGTGAAACCTACGCACATGAAGAATATTTGAGTGTTTATGAATATGGCCTTATAATCATCATTATAACATTTGCATAGTCATCACATCACTATTATCATTATAATCATGATGTTTATCAACATCGTCATTATTAATTTCATGCTCTTATCAGCCTCGTCATCATAATTAATCCATATCCCTAACCTGTATTCCATATAGTATCCCATGCTTCAACATGCCTCCTCCAAACTTTGGTATTCAGTGAGGTGTGTAAACGCATTGGTAGCATCATCAGTGGCCATAGAGTGCTGAACATCTTATTAATTGCGTCTATAAACTCTTGCGCTTCAGCTGGGATGGAGTCTTTCAAACATCCAAGACGAGTATCAAACAGTACAATGGCCACAGCTGGTCGAAGATGAAAAGTTTTTGTTAGGATTATACTGTTTATGTTTTCAAACATAGCGACATTTTAAAATGTCTTGGTCAATCATTAACATTATCTGTACAATTGGCTTGGACTAAATCACTTTAAACCCCACGTATTTTGGTTGATATAATCGAAACTACAAAAATTTTTTTGGCACTGACGTAAGAAAATAGTAGCTTTTTCGCACAGTGGTAGTGCCAATAGGAAACAGCGGTTATATTTTGCACTGTTGCAGTAGCCATTGGAAATAGCAGTTTTTTTGCAATGCGGCCAGTATTGCCAAAAGGAAACACCAGTTTGTTATTTTTTGCACTGCTGCAGTATAGACGGAAACTGGCCCATAGCCAGTACCATTTGGTTGAAATAACTAATCAGACAAATTTTATGTGAAACTGATAATTGATATTCCTAAACACCAATTACATGTTATGAGACAAGTACATACATTCTAAGGCCCACTTGTAAAGTTCATTGTCCAGGTTGGGAACAGTGTCCCCTTCTCCCGTGTCTCTCATCACTCGTACCAACCGTTGAATGAGTTCATCTCCTGCTTCATTCAATTTGTCGATGTACTGAACAATTTCTTTTGGTCGCATCAAGGGCTTGCTCAGAATACTACGTGCTTTATGCCATGGTTCATGATCTCTAAAATAAAGGAATAATATAAAATAGATTTGTTAAAAAAATATAATGAGTCGAGCCACTACATTATTTTACACTAGAGGATTGATTGTAACTTGACCCATACTTCATTCATTCATTGTCTTTTCCAGCTATTATTTTTGTTCTGACTTTTTTTCTTCTTCTCCCCTGTTTTTCGATGTTTTTCCACAGGGTTTTCTGTCAAGCACTTTGTTAAATTTCAGTGCTTGGATCTTCAAACTTTTTCCAAGCAAAGACTATGTATAAAAAATGTGCATATTAAAATATGACGTCATTTTGAATATTAATAGATGGGTAATTGCATTTTCTAAAGTGTTTCAAACTAGCTACAGCTAGGGTAGACACAAAATAACTGTAAAATTGCCCTTGACTTTACCCAAGGTAGACAAACTAAAATTGCACTGACCTCTGCAGGGTCGGTTTCTTTTGCATAATGGTAAGAACTCTCTACACCACTCTAGCCATTACCACTGCAGCCATGGTTCGAGTCTCTGTGACGTTGAGTCGGTTTATTTTTTTTTCTTCATAATTTTCTTTAATATGATTTTATTTTTTACCTCTTTATTTTTTACTTTATACTTTTTTAATAATTTTTAAATTTTTTACTCTTCTTTGATGACATATTTACAGAGGTTTCTAGTTATGATTTATTCTGGTGATGAATTAGGTAGTAAACTGGGAGATAGTCTCACTGCTATTTTTCCTACAAGAATGTACTACATTCTTCAAAATGCACATGGCCATATTACACACAGGACCAGCAGTCATACATTTTTTCAAAGAATAAAAAAAAAATTAACTAACAGGGCTACATATTATTCTTGCATTTCAGCAAATCATTATCATTAATTGCATTAATGTACATCATCAAAATAATGTTTGTATTTGTCAAGTTGGCAACTACAATAAGTTTTACTTACAGTGTTACCAGTCCGTAGTCAAATCTCCTCAGATCTCGGTAAGCTTTCCATGGTGCAATATCAACACGAACAGGATTTGAATCTTCTTGACGCATCATCTCCTCAACAAGATCTGGATCGGATATCTGAAGGGTTTCAATGGGACCAATTTGGACACGAAACAGCGTGCCATATTTCTTGCACATTTCAATCTACAGAATGATCAGAAGACTGAGGTTAAGAAACACTTTTTGTGGCTGTCGGTCAGTTTAAAGTACTTTTCATTCATGATGGTACAGAAATTACCAAGCACTCCATCATCCACCTTCACTTTTTCCCTGTGATGTATGCCAGTCGAACAGGCATGTAACCAGGTTCATAGGAAAGGAGGTTTCCTATACTGTATATCAAGCTTAACTCATATTTAGTGTTTTTTTGTTTAAAGGGGGGGTGCGGGGATGAGACAAGTGGCCATATATTGCTTATTTAACCTTTCCTGAGTTCGGGAAAAATACTTCAAAATTCAAAATGTTGAGATGTAACGATAATTACAGAAACAAAACATGAGATGATGAGACAGGAAAATCAGGTGAAAACGAGGCTGATCACTTTTTTCAGTAGCTTGGTAGCATTTTCTAACCAACTCATTAATATTCAAGACAAGTCTGTCAATTAATTTTTGGCGAGCAGCTGATCGAAAAATCGTCCCGACGATCGAGCGACTATAGCCTAGACAATACATACAGTATAGTGCGAAGCGTGAGTTTTGTGATCGTTGTGACGGTTTAGTCAACGTCAATTCAATCATGGAGGAATAATTCAATTGAATTAATAAACGTATATCAGTCCGATGACTTGTTTGTTTGTAAAGGCCTACACCTATGCCTAGGATTAGCACAGTCAGTGTCAGATCTACAAAGCAACAATAGCGCACTCCTGTCCGGGACACTGCTCCAGTCCCACAGCAGGTGAGTTCGCACGCAGCCTTATCCAGCTGACGGTAAAGTTAGTAGGTTTCTACTACTAGCCTAGCCTAGACTTGTCATGCCATGCCATGGCGACTA
>NW_022727758.1:474211-479738 GCF_011630105.1 Anneissia japonica
CCAGAGTACATGAAACAAATATATTGGAATGGTAAAAAAATATCAGCATGGTGTGTCAGTTTTATTAAGAAATTAACAATAATACATTACACACTAGCAGACAGGAAGGCCTTCAATCAAGTAATTAAAAAATCTGAAAATACTGTCAATTGATGAATGTCTTTTCAGATTAGTACATACAGTATCTCAGTATGGTATGTTATTGATAAAGCAGCAAATGCCAATGTTTGATAACATTTTTGATTTTTAACAAACCTGGTTTTGCATTATTGTTACTGTATATTTATTCCTCAATAGGAGCAAGTGACTGGCTCAAATGGATGTGAGGCAAACAATTCCATCTGTGTGGACATGATGAAATGGACATGTCCAATCCATGGTTAGCAGAAGGTGGCGATGCTCAGAGCTCTGCAGCAAGTGATTGAGGCCAAAATATTTTCAAAGAATTAAATTAAAATGATTTATCTAGTGATTTTTTTTCTGAAGATATACTGAAATGCCACACACTTAAGTTTTTGTTTTTTACGCATCTGGTTTATATTGCATGCCAAATTTATAATAAATTAATTAATATTATTAAATGGTATTATAATCCCATTCAATAGTAATCCTTTTGAAGCAAATATGTGACCCAGATTTAGAAAACAAATTGTGAGGATTAATTTTGAAATATGTAATGTGCGAAGTTGATAGTACAGTATGAAAATGTGGATCAATATATACAGGAACAACTATTTTAATGTATGAAACTGCTTATTTTTTAATGCCTGGATTATGCCTATGTCTGCATGCTAATCAATTTGGTATTGGAATTTAAGAGAAAGCTTCAATTTTCTTGCTGTACACCATTTTTTGTTTATTATTTTAAAATACAGTAGTTGAACTTGCCTATGTCATATCCAAAATGCCATTGAGAAATTGTTTGACCCTAACAAAATTTGACTTGCACTTACGGTAATGAAAAACACAACAATTCGGCATGTAAAATTAGATGGGAGTATATTATTAGTCGTCTTAGGCAAGTTTAACTGCACTGCTCTATTTATCATGTCTGATTGTCTTGTATTATTTACCATAGCCAAGATTTCTTCTTTCATAATGATATTCAACATCCATATTATTATTATTATTATTATTATTATTATTATTATTGTTGTACATACAGTAAATTCAAGACTACTAGTGTTACTAAATAAATATTTTGAAACACAATTTATCATCCTTGTACATGGCAAATAATTTATTACAAGTGTATTTTCTCACAGTTAATATAAAATAGTTTTACTGTACACAGAATAAAGCAACATTAAAGCAGTCAGGTATTACAATATATATCACTGCACTTTACACACAATTTATTATCAAAATATTAAATATATGGATTTATAGTTTAATACTGAGTATAGTTTATACCAATGTAAAGAATAGGGAAGAACAAGTTACATTTATTTACTGTACACAAAATTCTAATTCATACTGTATTAGCTTAAAATTTTAAAATATGAGACGAGAGTGGGGAAGATACAAAAAACATTGTACTGTACTTAACGACAAAATGTTCTTGAAATCAACTTTGCTGGCATATCCGCATCAATAGCAACAATTTCAATTACAGACTAGGTCTGGAAAGTTTACACAGAATTGACTGGTCCAGATATGCAAAAGCTCTAGGCCTATGTTGACAAAATTTCCTTTCATGAGTGATGAGATTGTCAAAAAAACAGAGCACAGTTGTCACATGAATTGTCAAGAATGTATCTATTTAAAAAAGATCTGTTGCATTAATGAGGATGGACTTATCAGGTATCTTCCATAACAATTTATAAATAATTCTTCCAACACAAAGTTTATTTCATCATCTTCTATAGCATCAAAAAGCCCAGGGCATTCTTCACAGCTTCTGGGAACTTGTCCCTAATCGCCCACACAGTGCAAGATGGGATGACCCTTCTGTCAGATTTCTTTAGCCCGTTAAACACCTACCAAATGAAAGCCATTGATATCCAACATGTCGGCATTTCCTGTAAGAAGAGAAGTATAATAAAAAGTTTGAACAGACTAGTTAAAAAAAATGAGGGTGACTATTCCTACACCATTCAAAAATAATTAGTATTGATATTACAATATCTTTTTAAGGAATGAATCATTCTGGCACTACCACCAATGATAATTTTTGTTGAAACTATATATATTCAAATGCATTGCAAAGTGGTGTAACATAGCCATGACCTAAACAATTATTTTGAATAGAATTTATTATTTCATTAATATAATACTTTTTTGTAATATAAAAATAAAAATTAGTTTAAAAATTACAAATGAAGACAATAACAATATATGTATAATAGACTATCTTGTTCCTCAATCTTTTCTAATGTACAGTAATAATAATTCCCCTGTATCTTGACCATCAAAATGGCTGGACATTTGACACTCTACTAGTTTTTGATCCAGCATGGAACCAGCAGGGCCACGCCTAAGACGGGTGGTTATATTTCCGAGAAGAATGCCAAAAATTAGTCTTTGAACTAATCTGAATACTGTATATAACCATTGCCAATGTATTATGCAGAAGTTAAGTTCTGTGCACATTTTTCCAAGCCACTTTCCGCGCAAATTTGAGCTAGCTTTCAAGGTATCATCCACATTCCACGACGAATAAACTGGCATTTTAGTAATGCTTTAGTAGCCTAGTAGTAGTAGGTCCTAGATAGTTCCATGGATCTAATAAGGCGCGATCTACAAATTATCCCCAACGACAGAAACGGGTTAAACACGTTTACTATTGTTATATGACAAGCTCCCAAACGCGTCTGTGAAATGCCGTTTGGAACCCAGGTCTAAATTCCAGTTGGGACCAGTTGGAAATGCCAACTGGTCCAACTGGTTTCCAACTGGTCTAACTGGTTTCCAAATGGTCCAACTGCAATTTCAACTGGTACAACTGGAATTTCAACTGGTACAGCTGGTCTTCATAACTGGGTTTAACTGGTCCAATGGTCTATCCAACTGGTTGAACTGGTCCAACTGGTTTTACCAACTGGTTGAACTGGTCCAACTGGTCTGATAGTTCCATGGATCTAATAATTAAAACATGTAAATTAAAGCACTTTATTTAAAATAGTGTTGTTTGTTTGTCTAATGTTTGAAATATTATTATTATAGTTTGTATGCCTAGGCCTAAACTTGGGGCCTAGGCCTAGGTCACGCCAGGCAGTAGTATTCCGTATTCATACATACAGTACTGCACTAAATGCTAGGCTATGCCTCAGGTAAGAAGACAAGTTGGTATTAAACAAACCTATTTAACGCCACAATTAAGATCACCACTTCCAAGACTTCCTTATCCAAACCAGCAAACATATCTTTTTGAAAGATTCATTCTTCAAAAATGCCTTCGACTTATTTTATTATTATTATTGAATATTTTCGCCAGTCATAATTTATCAATTTTCCGCTCGCGACGACCATTCTCATCAGTTGGCTAATGTCGTTACCAGCTCATTACGGTTGAGTGAATCAGCTGACTCCCTGTCTAGTGCAAATTTCCGAAATAAAAACTGGGGCAAATTGTTATTTTACACATAATTGAGACATTTTCATAAGTGAAAACCCATATAAATGAAAAGAACGGCCAAATTTACATTGGAATATCTAAAGTTTGACACTATTTTTTACGGGGTTACCGAATGCAAGCCTTTGAAAGTCGGTACATTTTAGGAAATTCCCTATCTTATAACACTAGCTCAAAATCCTGTAGCACCAGTTTTTTTTTTTTGGGACCCAGTTCACGAGCCTCGTTTTCGAATACCGCGCTCCAAAATCGAGTACCGTCACCGTCGTTGTACTCGCCCATCCCTCTATTTTGAATTAAAAATTAATCATTTCATCCCCGCACCCCTCCCCCCTTTAAGTTAACAAAGTTATGATACAAAACTTCTACAGTAGTAAAGCAAGACTTTTTATACCTTGTTTAGCAAACCCGCCGACTGCAAATATTGATGATTTCAAATAAAAATAAAACTTTATTTTTGGTCAATCAGCGCACCCGCTGCCACGGAAAAGTGAAAATTTTAGAAAAAAAAATTAATGTTTTTCTTTATTTTTACTACGTGCTCCACTGCCTTGAAATCTCCAAAGATAAGATACCTGTATGTATATTTCCTCCTAATTATATAAACCAATCTATTACATTCACCAATAAAATTTTATTTTTATTCTCTTCTCCATATGGATGATTTTGAATTCCTAAATAAGAAAACAACATTTTATTCTATTTGTATTCCACCCTCCTCCGATGATCTTTAAAAAACATAAGTACACGAAACAAGGAATAAAAAACGTCTCAGCAGGGGGGGTGCAGGGTTACTGGCCTGCTTCCAGCTGGCCATGATTTGGCAAATTGCAGAATTGTGGTTAAAAATTATGTAATGTAATTTGGAATTAAAGCTGGTTATTCACCAAAGCTTAATGAAAAACTCAATTCTATCATGTCCTATCATCAGCCCTGAAAGCTCATAAGCAGGCAGAGGACATTTTAAATACATTATAGGCTGGAAGATCTAGGCCTGTGAAGAATGTAGGCATACATGGCAGCTGATACCTACTGCCTTCTTTTAGATTAAACAAATAAAGCCAACTCTAGGACTACTTTGGAAATTGTATATATCATGCCACTTTATGACATAAGGAAACATTTTGTTAAATTGTGCAATTCTAAATCTGTAATTTAACTGACAGGAAGATTCTGTTATAGTATTATTTCCCCATCATCCCATGTACAAAGTTGTTACTTTTGTGGAGTTGCTTTGTGTCATTGTATGCTTTTGCCATTTGTTTAATTCTTTCATGTTTAATATTCGCAGTTGCCAAATTTCGTATAGATAGAAACCTAGCTTGTTCCTCCTTGGTTTCACCTCCTCCCTGTATTTGAGGAAATAAATATATTATTCATAGTATTACATTCATTGTAATAATAAATATCATATTACAATATCTGCATGTCAAGGTCTGAAACCTAATTCAGATTCTCCACAAAAAGTAATTGTGTTGGCTGTGACATAAACCTACCCAGCAGGCACACAACGTTAATTCAACGTTGAATCAATGTTGAAATGTAGTTGAAACGTTAAAATCATGTTGACAACATATACTCAACATTGAATCAATGTTAAAAATATGTTGTGTATTTAACCCAAGTCCCGGTTGATAAATTAATGTTAATTCAGCGTTGAATTAATGTTGACATTTGGTTGATAATTTAACAATTACAGTACCAACATGTTTTCAACATCTTTTAAACGTCAAGTTAAAATATAGTTTGCATTTCAATGTAGAATCAACGTTGAAAATGTGTTACGTTTTTCAACCAGAATCGTATTGTTTATTCAACATTTTTTTACGTTAAATAAACGTTGAAAATATGTTGAGATTTTAATGTTACAGTAACTACGTAAGTTCAACATCTTTTCAAAATATAGTTTGCATTTCAATGTAGAATCAACGTTGAAAATGTGTTACGTTTTTC
>NW_022727758.1:479748-493499 GCF_011630105.1 Anneissia japonica
ACTTCAAGGTTATTTTGTTATTTTCTTCATTAAGTACTAAAGATAGTCCATACCATGGTGCTATGCTCTAGAAAATTACTTTTGAAGATATATTTCTAAAGCAATTCTATTGTGTAAATATACTTTAGTATACGTTTCATTGATGTAGTATACATATTTACACAACGTCAATCAAATCATATATGTCGTTGTGTAAATATAGCCTACTGCATCAATACGTTTTAGATCAGATGATTGTTCTGTTTGCCTCAATACTTTTTAAAGTTTCTTAACAACTGTTTCTTAAAATATGTACTTAACCGCAATCTACATCATT
Source organism: Anneissia japonica (assembly GCF_011630105.1). NCBI lineage: Eukaryota > Metazoa > Echinodermata > Crinoidea > Comatulida > Comatulidae > Anneissia > Anneissia japonica. Next base: position 480,065 of record NW_022727758.1, read on the forward strand.
TCTGGTCCGCTTCACTGCCAGAGGGCTTTCCAAATCTTTTCCAACAGGTCATGAAACAGTTTAGTATTCTTTAAATTAATTCAAGTCTATTTCCTTCATTTAGGTATACATTTACGTAAGCTTTGTACCAGAGTACGATGCACTACAAATACTTTCGCAACATACTTTAGGGCCTGAATTTTGTGTAGGTGAATAAGTTGTTTGGAAGCAAAGTATGGCGCTTTGAAAGTTGGTGAATTTATAAACGTTTCTCGTAGAATGGCCTTCATAAAATTACTAAATTTTAGGGTTTAGAGTTGAAATATTGAACCCAAACTTCAAAAATAGTAAGATTAAAGGCTGTCTCTTATACACATCTAGATGTGTATAAGAGACAGCGCCTAAGACGGGTGGTTATATTTCCGGCCCTTTTTCTCGAAACCTGTTGATGCGAGTTTACAGCCCTTTTGTGGTCTTGGGTCACAATTATCATATCAACTCTAGCCCCACCATGGTTGGTAAACAACTTGTTTGGCGCCTATGAATGTCTGGCAACAGATGCTGGCAACCTACAGCCACTTTCCCTTCCCCTCAAGGGGCAGCCACAATATATAAAGTTAGCATGGAGAAAGTCTATGTTGGAAATATGGCACCTCTGGATGCCATGAAATAGCAGCTGGTAAAGCTGTAGAAAATAATATTGTTTTTGTATTTCTTATCATTGCCATAAGTAGATAAATTGAGTTGCTTATTCCTCCAGAAGAGCAAGAAACATGAATACATACTAATGCATAAACCAAAAATGAATATAACATACTGTAATTGTATTTCGTGGAGGGTATTCAGCTATGAAAAATATACAGAATATGCAATAATTAAAACACAGGTTACTATTTGCCACACAAATGGACCTGCAGCCTACATGTTATGAACATTAGGCCTACTACTCGTACAATTTTAATTATTCTTGCAAAGTTCGGCATGGAACATTGATAAGTTTTTGATCACGCTTTAGAAGTTATATACTATCACTAGAATTGTAAAAAAAAAAAATAATAAGTTAAGTGCTGTGTTTGCTTCTGGTAGGCCTTATACCGATTACACATTAATTTTAGTTAACCTTCAGTATATTCATGCAGACAGACCATGCACGTATACATCCATGGAGAGACCTACCCTGGTAATAAATAAATAACATTAAGGTGATCCAGTTAAGTGGATAGGGGCACAATGCCGCTGAATCATTTTTGAAATTAACTTGCCAAATTTTAAGTAACATAAAATTATTAACTTGAACATATAAACATTAGTGTATTTAAAAAAGGTTTACCCGTCATAGTTATCCAGTTTAAAAATACGGGTACACATTTTTGAAATTCAATAATTTCTTTGCTCAAGTTAAAAATATGTGTGCTTACTGCAAAAATGAACAAGTTAATTTCAAAATTATTTTTATGATCTTTGTCATTTTCAAGAGACAATACATCTTTAAACCTTGTTTATTTTGATGCCCAGAAAAAATGGGAATTAATGATGATCATAATGAGGGGATGATGATAACAATGAAGGTTATGATGAAGGTGATAATAATGATGACGATGATGATGTCGATGGCGATGACGTCGACGATGATGTTCATGTAGGTGTTGGCATGCTTGAGAGTGATGGAGAAACTAATGCAGACTAAAGTGAAGTGAGTTCAATCTGGAATCAAACCGAAAAATGCCCTGGTCACGGTGCAGCAGGAATAAAAGCCCTGGAAAAATCAGCAGTTTTGATTTGGTAGAGTCTAATTTAGGTCGCTATTTTTTAGTCTTATAATAGGCCATCGTACCATGATTGAAAAAGTCAATGCGATGCGTACATTCATATACTGTAATTCATAATTATCATTATATATTTATTTCAGAAAGTAATGGAATTGAGAAAAAGTGGTCCGGCCATAGCCGGTGCGGCTGTCCTGTGGTTATCCGTCCTTGAAAGTGTGGCAAGTAATGGGCTAATCGGATTAGGTCATTAGGTACAGACCAATCAGAAGCAAATGCTCATTTTTTGAAGTACTGTATTAGTTGCTGTATGTTGGCTTCATACACAGTTTACATACTACAGAATTTATCAGCACTATCAAATAAATGGTAAGAATGGTGTATCTAGGCTAGCCCAATTGCTGTATATATTTGGTTATCTTTTGTTTTAGCTAGGATAACCTAGGCCAGCCAGGCCCTCTGGGCCTAGCCTAGTAGTAGCTCTAGAGTACTGTAGGGTAGTGTAAGAGCATAGTTAGCAAAATTATTTACTTGTTTAGGCTAGACTGCAAGTTGGATGTGTGGGCTAAGTTTGAATTATTAGCGGTAACTTTTAATCGCCTAGGCCTAGACTTAACTTTGCAAAATGGCCACGTCCTGTGTTGAAATGCTGTAATAGGTCTATATTATATTAAATATAATGTTAAAATGTGGTTGCATGAACCAAGCACAAAAATAAAACAGCTATTTATTAATATTGTGTTTAATAATTCATCTTATAGCATAGGCCTACATACTGCCAGTGGTATAATATCCACATCACTGTCGTGTCATCAGTGATCATTTTCTATTTTTGTTTTTAAAGTTAATAATGTAAATTTTTATATTTTCTTTTAATAAAGAGAAAATTTAACTACAGTAAATATCTTATGATAATATTAACATTATTTAACGCTACGGTTAGTGTAATTAATATAGAAATATAAAAATTGATATGGGTCTAATTTAGTTGTGTGCATAGGTCGAACTATAAATAATATGGTATTTCTTTCAGGTTTTCAATCCATTGAAAGGAATTCATGTTTGTTGCAATATATTGTTTGTGGTAGACACTGGGAAAAAACCAACTATTGAATGTGTATTTATTTGTCTCCTGGTACAAAACTGATGGAAGAGCAGCCATGATGAAGCAGTAAAAAGGTATATAAAATTTATTTTATTTTACAAGAATATATACTGCACATTTGCTAATACCACTATCCCACATCAGTAAGTGACTACCCTACTATGTCACAGTAATAACCATTTGTTTCTTAATTAAGTCTTGGGTACCTAAGAAGTCACAGCATTTGTCTTAAATCGTCGTTTTACAAAGGTGATTAATAATTTAAAATTAATTGGGGACAGTCTAATCGTAAATATTATCTTAACATGCTAAATATTCTCCAACGATTAATGGCACCTAACTTCGTAGTATGATGCTGTCAGAGAAAAATGTATTTAAATCTTTAAAAAAAACAACAAAAAAACATTCTATTATTGAAAGGTGTGCTTTAAAGTTTGTTTTCAAACTTATTTTGTTCTCCATCCATTCATGTTTGGTGTTGTTAATAATTATTTAGCAAAAAGTTAAATTGCTTTAGCTTAAGTCCATTATTAACCCAGGCAATTACCATACTCTACTACACAACATTTAATTTAATATTTTGCATATCAAAAGTAATAAAACTGAATGAATATTTGTTTTAAGGTAAGTGCTACTCCCTATAGAGAAATCTCCAACTGTCCATGTTTGCAATATTATATTCCATAGTGAATATTTTTCAGTATTTGCATCATTATTGGTAATGCTTGCAGTACAGTATATCAATGTAGATTGGTCTGGGAAGAACAGTTGTTTCAACTATCTACATAGTATTCAAGTATTTACTATTTTAAAATTTAGCATACAAACTTTAAAAACAATATTTCAGTCTTCTTTGTTTCAAATATTTTTGTTTTGTTTTTATCTTTCACAAAGGTTCTTGGATACCTTGCTTCAATACCTCTGGTTGGACAAGAAAAGACCTGGCTAAGGATAGTAGAGGGTCAAATAATTTATCACCAAGAAAGTTACTGATTTAAACCGAATCCTTTAACGCGAAAGATTCTTAATTATGCTAAGTGTGCAATATTAGGTCAGTTAAGTTATTCCTCCATGGTTAAGACGACAGTAATGCATGATAGGTATATTTTGAAATCTACACATAGTAACTGTTTTTATAATTATTACAAAAACTCTGATTTAAACATGCCTGTATAGCTACGATACATAATATTTAATGTTTTTTGCAAGTTTCAATTAAAGAAAAATGGTCAAGTATATTTTAAACTCAGTGTATTTTGTAAGTTTAAAGGAATAAACATTGACATTGACTCAACATTAAAAATTTACATTGAATTAACATTGAACATATTACATTGAATCGACGTTGAAATTTACGTTGATGAAAACTTTCATTCACAACCAAAATTCAAAGTTGATTCAACATTGATCATTTGATGTTATTATAACATTAAATAATTGATGTTGAAACAACTTTAGACAATTTACGTTGAATCAACGTTGAGATTTACGTTGATGCAAACTTTCATATACAAACAACAAAAATTAAACGTAGATTCAATGTTTGCATATTACGTTGAATCAACGTTATTTCAACCAAGTTGTGCCCACTGGGTAATATTTAATCATTAGTTAACATTGACGCAAATAAAAGATACGATAAAATTTTACTGTCACATAAACAAAATTACACCCAAGTAGTTAAAAATCACCTCATTTTCACCCTATTTTGCCAGCTACCACCCATTCCCTTATCATTGAGTCCTCCCACTTCACATTCACGCCCCTCCCCATCCATTTATAGACTCCTAGATTTTGCCACTGCTGGCATGTATGGATTTTGGATTAGGACAATCGTTTAATCAGTGTAAGAAATAGTTTCAGACGTGGTGTATCAAAGGCTCTGCCAAAAATATTACCTGATTCAAATGCAGAGCACCAAAACCGTGTCTTAATAAATATGGTAGATTCCCGATGCCAGGTAAGCCAGCTAGAGGAATGCTTTTATAAGACTTCATATGCACAGGGTCATCTCCAAGCTTAGTTTGGCTGTTGCAGCTATATCCTCGGTGGATGGCGGAGCCGACATCGGTTTTTGTGAACAGTCTGTTCGCAAGGATTGCTGGCATAGATCTCAGTGATGGAGTGTGGTATAAGTTCGTACTCGTTGCTGCTGGGGTAGCTATGACACCACGCATAATGTTTCTGGAATACATTCTGACCATGGCATGGAGGAATTCTAACTGACTGGTTTGTACAAACCAAAATGAACCCACAGGCAGCAGTGAAGTGACATTATATGCACTTCCTGGTTCATGGTCACATCTAGACTTGCCACAAGTCTCTTTTACTTTTTTATTATTTTTCTCAATCTGGACAGCGCCACCAACGAAAATCGAGTATGGGACGCCAATTAAATTAGGTATGGCGCGCACTAAGTGCAATAAAGAGTGATTAACCTAAAATTAGGGCCTGGAACCCAGGCTAGGTCACATCATGACCCTGTTTAAAGATAATCTGTGTGACATCCGAAATAACAATAGGTAAATTAATCGGTGGCCTACGTACCGTGCGAACAGTCACTTCGGATAGACGGTATACGCATGGGCTGGGCAGATGCAGTGGCGTCACGCTCGGGCAGGGGAAGCAGCAGGGCCCCAGTCACGAGGTGTCCCGACATTGTAGTTTAAAAAAAATATAATAAACTATAATACCATAGTTTCATTCAATAGGGCCGGACAGTTTTAAATATTGAGGGTCGCGCCAGGAAGAATTTTCCCGAAGGGGAAGGGGAAGAGTTCCCCGACGAGGGGTCAGAGGGTCAGATTTCCCCGACGAAAGTAAAGTGGGCGTGGTCGAGATTCGATTAAAAGGTTTCGAAAGTGGTCCTGGGGGCGAAGTGAAAATGTAGGGGATTCAAAGGCTCAGTTAATCGATTTTATAGAGGCTACTAATATGTAGAAAATATATAGGCCTATATTTTTTTTTCCTCCCCGACGAATTGTGCTTTTTTCCTATAGGCGAGGGTCAGAGTCCTCCGCACCACACAGCTGTTGGCGCCGAAACTCGGGTGTTTCAAATCAAGCAATTCGTGTGTTATTTTATGTGAAATAAGGTGTATTTATTCCAAAATGGTAGAAAATATAGGCATATTGATGTTCTAAGATCTCTATATTTTCCATGAGCATTGTAACAGCTTTGAAACCTCTCCCCTTCCTATCCAACTCCCACCGTCGCTACTCTAAAAAAGATTATTCGCCTGAAATTTCACAACCACCTCAGCTCCACCTATATGGTTAGGGCTGAGTTGAGCAAATTTTTAAAGTAGACACTTCTAGATGTCCGAAAAATGGCACCATGCGACTGTAAAAAGAGTGTTCTCTAGGCCTACTCTTCTTTTTTTTTTTCCGACGGAGGGTCTAGGATTTCGTTTCTTCCAACTTCCGAAATGTGGTAGCCAGACAGGTAGGCCTAGTATTTTGTTATTTTTTTTTTTTTTTTGGTCTTCTTATTTTTCTCATGGGCCGAATTTTAATACCTGTTTGTTTTTGTCCCAATTGCTTTACATGGCTTTTAATAGTTTTATCTTTTTTTTTCTCTCTCTATCTCTCTTTTTTTTTAAAACTTTTACTGTCCCTGTGCTTTGTTTCCTCCACTTTACCCCTTTGTTCGTTTTCAATTTTTCAATTTGTATTTTTTTGTAATTTATTATATTTCGGCGAACGTCATAACGTTACCGTTTAGACCACAGATGCCCATACGATATCATTACGGAGACCACTAAAAGTCTCTTCCTTTCATACAAATTGAGGGCTCACACGTAGGAGTCTGGTAAATCATAACAAACAAATCAAATTGCTGCTTAGCACTGGGAACACAAATAATGTATATAAGTGTAATAAAGTACTCAAATATAAAGGAACATGATGTTATAAATCGTATCAAACATTTCATCAACGGAAGTTCTTCATCATAGTTTTAAGTCATCTAATGGTTTGACTTTAGGGTGTTATCGATAAAATAATAATAATAATAATAATAATAATAATAATAATAATAATAATAATAATAATAATAATAATAATATAATAATAATATAATAATAATAATTATTATTATTATACATAGGCCTAGACCTATATAATAATAATAATAATAATTATTATTGTTATTGTTATTATTATTATATCAAATTGCCGCGAACAGAAGCATACTCAAAATAAAGCAAAACAAAATAATAATAATAATAATTATTATTATTATTATTAATACATATAGGCCTAGGCCTATATATAATAATAATTATTATTATTATTATTGTTATTGTATATACATTTTCTTTTCTCTATGTTTATAGTACGAAAATTAAGATTGGCAAAAAAAAAACCGTTTTAATTAATTTAGGCCTATTAGCACGGATGTGAAATGCATATAGTGCAGTACAAAACACGCGTAGTGGATACATTCGAATGACATTGTGGTGTAAAATTAATAATACATTTACATAATTTATAGGAAACAAAATATATTGTTTTAAAAAGTAATGGGTGGTCTGGCCTAAAAGCCGGTGCGGCTCCGATGGCTGCGAATTCCTGTATTCTGAGTTGACCATGATTGTTTCCGGCTTTCGAGGTCTAACAAGTTTGATCTTGCTTTACACTTAGATTAATTCCTTTCTTGCAAATAATACTTAAAATATGGGCTGTCTTTTTGTATTGCTTCAAGGATATTTTACTGAGTTTATATACTGTTTTCAATTGTTGAATATTTAAACACACATTTGCGCATGCGTGTGTTATTGTTATTAACCGGAACTAGCACAATTAATGATCCGATCGATGGCTCCTGGACCTGGTTTATTTTGTTTTGTACAAAGAGAATGTATGTCAGAAACATTATCCGTGGTGTCGTAGCTACCCCAGTAGCAACGAGTACGAACTTCTACAATACTCCAGCACCGGGAGCTACGCCAGCAATGAACAAACTGCTCACAAAAACAAGGGAGTTGTTGAAAACCAATGTCGGCTCCACCGTCCACCGGGGATTTAGCAGCAGCAGCCAAACTGAGCTTGTTGGAGAAGACCGGGCGCCTATTAAGTCTTATAAAAGCATTCCTCGAGCTGGTTTACCAGGCATCGGGAATCTACCAGATATATTGAGGCACGGCTTTGGTGCAATGCATTTGAATCAGGTAGTAATATTTTTGGCAGAACCTTTTTTTACACCAATCTGGAGTATGATCATTTCGGCGTTGGACCCCGGCGTTGAATGCTGTTGCCGCATATAGATAGTAAACAGGGGCGGATCCAGCGGGGTAGGGGGTGAGGGAGTGGAGGGATGAGGGCCGTGCCCCCCCCCCCCCCCCCCCCCCCCCCCCCCGTCGGTCGAGACGAAAAATAAAAAGAGGGTGACAACTTTGAGTTAAAGAGAGGAAGATTTGAAAAAGTAGTGCACCCTTGAGTTCAGTGGCGATATGTCAGTGGGCGAAGAAGAGGTCGATTATTTACCACTTAGGCCAGGGAGTAATTGTTATAGGCCTGTCGGTGGAGTTGAGGTATTTGCTTCATATTGTATTGTGCCCCCCCCCCCGTCAGAAAACAGAAAATCTCTGGACCCGCCCCTGGTAAATTGAGATTCGAAATACTGTATCGACTTGCTGACTCGGAAATCAAACTCATGAATATTTATATTCTTATAGTCAGGGGTTGATTATAGGAGTTGTTTAATCCAGGAGGAATATCCTTACCAAGGCCAAAACGATTTGGGCCGAATAGATTGAGTACTAACTTGCGACCAAGATTCCACCCATCAGCAGGGGTGTGCGCCAGGATTGGCTCAACGTCCCCCCGACGAAAGAAAAGTAGGCGTGGTTAGGTGTCGCTCAAAATCTTGCGAGAGCATTCTTGGGGGCGAAATCCCAAAAATATATGACAGTTTAGAAGTCAAATGCTTGATCGATTTTAGAGTAATATATTTTTTTTCCTGCATAACGAAATTTTGGTAAGTCTCCCCGACAAAATTGTGGTTTTTCTTCCCAGATGGGTGGACAACCCTCCCTGGCAGGGGACCCAGTCCTCACACTGCCGCCACCCCTGCCTGTCTGAAAGCAGTTTTAATTGTGATTGGACAATATTGTCCTAATCCAATCCAAATCCATACATGCAAGGCATACAGTATCGAAGAGGGAGGGGTTGATGCTTAATTGAGGGGTGCTATTGGCAAAATATAGTAGAGCTCCGGCCTATATAGAGACTCTAAAATAGGGTGATATGAGGTCATTTTTAAGTACATGGGTGGGGTTAGATACACTCTTTATGAGTCAACTCGACCATACTGACTGGCCCTCCAATCGGCCATCTGCTAAAAACTCCACACATAATAAGGCAGTTTTTATTTAGCCAGTAGTACGCATATTCATTGATTCGATGATTAGTGAGGTAGGTAGATCTGATAGGGTAGGTTTACTAACTGACCTTCAATTAAATTTAAATTAAAAACACTATTTTTCGTTCGACGTCGATAAACACAATATTTGTATGAAAGCGTGTTCTTCAGATTTGGGCTAGGCAACTTCTTGATTGTGGCTTACTCAAAAAAATTGCTGAAACTCACAAATTGTCATTTATTTAATATTTATTGATGTGTTTTGGTGAATAGTCAACTATTAAGTCAACATTCTACAGTTTACCAAATCATGGGCAGCTAGACTGGCATAGACCTACACCACATTGAGTAAGTGAAGGTGAGCGATGGAGTGCAATTTGTTGGTCATTTCTGTACTGGGTGAAAGTATTTCAAACTGTCGACAGCCATGAAAAATACATTTTCTAATCTTAGATTTCTGATAGATTAAAATGTGCAGGAAATATGGCATGCTGTTTCGTGTCCAAGTTGGTCCCAGTGAAACACTACAGATATCTGATCCAGATCTGGTAAAGGAGATGATGCGTCAAGAAGACTGGAATCCTGTTCGTGTTGATATTGCACCGTGGAAAGCTTACCGAGATCTTAGAGGGGTTGACTACGGGTTGGTAACGCTGTAAGTAAAAACTTATTCTAATTGCCAACATGAAAAATACATTGTATTTTGATGGTGAAATGAGGCAACTGAATGCATAGATTAATGCAATTAATGATAATGATTTGCTGAAATGCTAGTATAATAATATGTAGCCCTGTAGCCAAAATATTTTTGGTGGATCACAACTTGACAGAAATCATTTTTTTATTCCTTTAAGGACATGACTAAGGATTACCAAAAGCGACTTAGTCACTGTTTTTATTAAAAAGGTGGAAATCACTTTACTACCTGGCAATGTAGGACTAATGTACATAAAAAAACTTGAAATTATTAAAATGCATGTTTCTTGGCATTATAATAATAGAAGGTATGAAAATCTATAACCACACCATGGTCACATGTACTGTTCATATCCAAATTAACTTTTCTTTTTTTTTTTTTTTTTCAATTAAAGTTGTGCAAATTAAGAATGAAAATATAAAGGTAGCATATCTCAGCAACATAATAACCAACCGTCTCACATCGTGCATGACTGTCCTGCATTTCAAAGTGATTTTGGTTGAAACATGCATTTTGCAGAAACACATGCGTGATCACAAGTTTGTCACGCATTTAGCACAGGTCTGTGCGTGATAACGAATTATCACAAATTCAGTCAAAAATGTATTTAAAATTAGAAGAAATTGGTTTTATTAAAAATGTAAAAACGGTCATGCATTAACTTGAGTCGTTAGTCAGTATTGATGTGAATACATAATTCACTGGCGCGTTACTAAATATTTATCAGTATACCTATTCATTTTTTGTTTCTTTATGTAATGAAATGTTTGTGTACATACATCGGATGCTCAAATTAGACATATGTACATTGAAACTCAAATTGTACGTGGCTTTATTAAAAATATTTTTGTTTATTTACAGTACCCGGTATTGTCAACAAACACTCCTTGAAATTGATTTAAAGTAGCTTAAAAAATGCTCAGATCGACAGAACGCCAGGGGTCCTTACCCCCTGGACCCCCACCGGGGCTCCGCCTCTAGACCCTGGAGGTGGCTCGGTGGCCCATGCCTTCCCCCCATTGGTATAGTTACACATTTTAAATCTCTCAGGTTGGTAACTATGCGGCAACCGCTGGTGGCAGAGAGTTGCTTCTTTTTTCACATTATTGGGAATGTATATGTTTCTATTTGCTCTAAATGAACGTTTGCCCTAAAAATGATTGGGAATAATACAACTGATCATTTGACATTTTATTCACTGAATTTGAATTTTTCTGTGACTATTGTCGTCAGTAGAAATGTGATTCATGGTCCCCAATTATAAAACATGCTTCTTTTCATAATATGAATAAAAGGGATGAAATTCCACAAATCACACCTCGTCACACGTCGGGAACATAAGCAAATTAGCTAGAATATGCAAAATTAGGTGTGAAATATAGGAAGTCCCGTATTTTGGCAACCACTGGTCGCCAAGAGTTTCTTTCTTTTTAAAATTATTCAGAACATGCATGTTTATATTGTTTAAATTGGAACCTTTGCCTCACAACCATACACATAATATAAACAAGCCTCATAACAAGGCTAATGGAGTGAAGTTTTTGGAGTGGAATCAGATAAGATTTGAATCCAGGACCCTGGGCCAAAAGGTGATCATTAATCTTAATTAAGCTATTTAACTCAACTCATCAAAAGTCACCTAGCTCAAGTCTGTCTCTATCAGTATTGGAGCATTAATATTCCTGAAAATGTGTTATTTTGTAATTATTTTTTTAGTTTAAACTTTTTAAAACATAGGATGTTATTAATAATTACTGTAATTAAAATTTAATGCATTATATTTAGGTTAAAAAACAACTATAGTAAAAAAAGGGCACGTAAAATACATTGAAATAAAACATGTGTTAATGTAATAATAATGCATAATGTAATGCAAACATGATTTAATGCAGTATAGGCCTAGCTATTCCCTACTTACATATGGCTGTATTAGTGTCAGTTGGTTGAAATTTCAAATCTAAATGTTTGCGGAACGCTGCCCTAGTGTACAATAATAGAGTGGTTGAACTTATGTTTTTTAACAAATCAGTTTCATTCTTTGTTTAGAGATCATGAACCATGGCAAAAAGCACGGAGTATCCTAAGCAAACCTTTGTTGCGACCAAAAGAAATTGTTCAGTACATGGACAAATTGAACGAAACAGGAGATGAACTCATTCAACGGTTGGTACGAGTGATGAAAGACACAGGAGAAGGGAACACTGTTCCAGACCTGGACAATGAACTTTACAAGTGGGCCTTAGAAGGTGTATGCATTATTTGTTTTATAACATGCAGTTGGTGTTTAGAAATATAAATTGTTAGTGTTATCCAGGTAGTTTGTCTGATTAACTGTGTGTCAACCAGAGAATATTGAAAACGATTATAGTATTTTCATTGCTTTGTCATTGATAATAATATTATTATTATTATTATTATTATTATTATTATTATAATTCATATTATTAATAAATTATCAAACCATATTTAGTTTCAGTCATAATATCAAAATATAGGTTCAATAAATAAAATTTACATATGATTTTTCACTCCCTTGGACTTCCATCATTAAGAATAACATAGGCTATTGACGTTGTTGTGTCACAGAGCGCCATGTTGTACATACTCAGCTTTAAATACACTGAATAGTCTTTGCCAATAATGCTATCAATCGTTTACCATCAGCTTTACATTTTTTACTTTTTTACTTTATTAAAAAATCCATATTTATAGAGGGTGACACTTGCAGCCTATCCCAAAAGGTCGGCTGATAATTAGGGGCCCTCTTGAAATAGATGAAATAATGTGATGCTTTTATCGGCGAAGTCTCTTTATGATGCTTACGGAGTGGAGTTGTTTTTTCATTCCTGATGATGACATAATTATTGTCGAAATATTGAATCCCAACACGATGGCGTGTATTTCAATACTTGGAGTATGTATTATACTTTCTGATAGTAATTTAGTTTACCAACTGTAAAAAAAAAAAATGTAAAACAATGATTGACCAAACCATATTATTTCCAAATGTCACTGTGTCTGGATAACATAGCAATCAATCAAGGAACCAGATTTTGTAAACAATTTCTTTTTATCATTTTCGACCAGCTGTGGCCATTGTTCTGTTTGACGTTCGTCTAGGATGTATGAAAGACTCCATCCCAGCTGAAGCGCAAGAGTTTATAGATGCAATTAATAAGATGTTCAGCACTCTCGCCCCACTGATGTTAATACCAATGCGTGTACACACATCGCTGAATACTAAAGTTTGGAGGAAGCACGTGGAAGCATGGGATACTATATGGAATACAGGTTAGGGATATTTATTCAATTTTTGTTTTTTTATTATGCTTCATCACTGCACAATGATAAAAATTTTAAATGGCAAACACAAAAGATAGAAAAAGCAGCGAAAAGGAAGGGATGAACAGGTCTGAAACACCACTATCTACATCCCCCCTTGAACAAATTAACCTCACAATCTCATTGAACAAAAAAAGAAATAGAAATAAGGAAAATTGAAGACGCAAGTAAACTACATAAAAG